>NC_062534.1:2825557-2885557 GCF_022655615.1 Tachysurus fulvidraco
GTTCTGTCAGATCAATGGTCATGATGTTGCTGTTGTGATGGAAAAAATGAGTCTGTACACAACTAAGAGACAGAGAAAGTGCTAATAAAGTGGAGAAAGATACAAACACACATTAAACTTAAATCAGAACTGTTATCAGATCAGATCCTGTGGTTCTTGTGAACGGTGTTAATGCTGGCAGTCGCTTCAAAACCTAGAGCTCCTTCAAATCGTGTTGTTTATAGCCTTGAACTGTTTATTAATCTTGAAGAATTAGGAAATAACTGTTGTTGAATTTACTGTATTTTTTCTTTACTATTGTAATATGGTTATTTTCGCTCCAGTCCTTGTCAACATATTTATGGATGAATTAGGGTTTAGACCAGGGGTACAGCTTAATCTGATCTCAAGGGGGCCAGACCAGTAAACTCATAGTAAAATTACATAGAACTAACAATAAGTCCACTTTTTTCTTTGTATTGGTGCAAAGAGGAAGTAAATTATAAAAATCGTTATATTAAATGAATTGTCCTTTTACAAAAATATATTATGAACAACCTCAGTAGTATGTGCAATTTCACAAAAACACTTTTACCCAGTTTAACATTTATGTAAGTGCATTATGCATAAAAACTGAACACGGTTATTGTACAATGGTGCAAAACATTTAGTCACAGGTTTGTGGAACTTAAAAACACTTTCCTGCATGTTAACGTAAATCAAACATCAAAATGTAGAAATTGTTTAAAATCCAATTTCCAATTCCGGGAAGCAATTCTGAATACATGAATTGACTCCACATACTTAAAATTTTAAGTGGAAGCTGTTTTAAAAAGAAAATCTTTTTAAAAAATGTTAATTTATATGCAAGTTTGTATGTTTTTCTAAGTAAACAAATTTACTTAATTAATTTGCCCCTGAAACTTGCCATCTATTAATTTAGTTGCATCAGTCAGCTTTGAGCTGGGGATGTTTGACATACACCAGCCAGTGGTTATCCAAAATAATATTTAATAATTAATAATTTCTCTTTATTTTACTCAAAAACATGGCATAATTTCATGAGGTTTATTGCTCATAAATTACATATAATAAAAAGCAAAAGAGGTGTAAAGGAAGTTTTATTCACAATAAATTATGCCATGTTTTTGAGTGGTGTGTGTGTGTGTGTGTGTGTGTGTGTGTTTGTGTGTGTGTGTGTGTGTGTGTGTGTAGCCCATTTTTGGGTGATCAGATGGCATCTGGTAGGCAAAATAGACATAACAAGTTTAAAATGTTCACAAATGTAAGCTGATCACACAGGATGGTGATCATTGTAGAATTTTTGATTTATAAGCTTTCGAGTCAATTTGACCTGGAAAAAAAAACAGGTTTTATTATTTACTGACATTAAAAAAGGTCAAAATGGTTTCAAAATAATTTCCTGGCTTTGAAATTGTAACGGGTCTGTCTGTTTTTTCCCTTGTGTCTGTCTGTTGTCATTCCCTGATGTTAATTGTTGACCCCGCCCACCTATTTGTTACCACGGACATTTAATTGCAATCAATCTCTTCCCCAGGTCTTAGTCCTTGTCTGTCTCCGTCTTGTGATTGGATCTCATTCACTACATGTACTCTGTTTTGTTCACTTCCTGGTTGTGAGTCGTTGTTTAGTATTTAGCATGCAGCATGTTGTCTGTTTATGTCTCTGTTCCTGTTCCCTGTCCTGCTCAGTGTTCTGATCTGTTTTGCCTGCTTGTTCATTGTTTGTTTCCTGTTTTTTCGTATTAAAAATATTAACTGCATATGGATCTGCATTCGCCTTTGTCCCACCGTGACAGAAATATACCAGCCTGTAATTGTGCATTAACTTTTGTGCCTCTATAGTGAAAATAATTCAAAATTTCTATTCTTTTTTTAACTAGAAAATGGGGCATTTTTGCATATTTATGAGGTTTATTATACCAAATATTACAAAAATGTTAGCAAAATATATGTTAATATGTTTTACACAAGTTAGACAAAAAAAGTGAAAAAAAGGCTATCATATATACTTAATTTTTTATAAGCAGTCAAAACAGACAAGGTCAACTTGACTCAGCGCTCCTAATTTGCATAGGAAGTTTAGACGATGTCTGCAGAAGGGATATTCTCAGTACTACCATCTGCTGGTAGCTCTGCCGAAAATGTTTTTTTTTTTTTTCATTTTACAGATTTATCCCCCATCATAGATAGATGGATAAGCACATATTTCATATTTTTTTTAATTAAATAAATGAAGCAGTGCAGATGAAGTATGTTTTTTTTTTCCTCTTTATTCAGTTAACTATATAGAAATATAATGTTTAATGTAAGAAGAAGAGAAGTGCTTTATAAATGCTAAAATAGGTCACTTAATTAGAAACGTGTTAGATAATTCACATTAGACATTAGAGCTGTTTTTCACAGTAGAGTAAACGCATTGGTCTCCTGTTGTGTCAGTTTGTGTCCGACTTTTTACTGCGATCCCTTTAGAGAATTCCAAAGCTGCGTAATTCAGCGCGTCAACTTCAGATTCCTGTAAATCAACAAAATCTGACATTATTTTGCAAAACTAAGTGAACAGCACAAAAAGACCAGTAGAGAGATTTACTTCATTCTTTACTGCAGATTTAATCTTACACTAAACATTAAACTTACACTAAACATTAAACTTACACTAAACATTAAACTTACACTAAACATTAATCTTACACTAAACATTAAACTTACAGAAAACATTAAACTTACAATAAACACTAAACTTACACTAAACATTAAACTTACACTAAACATGGCTTACTCAAGAACTGCTTATATCTACCTCGACATAACACACACACACACACACACACCACACACACTACAAACGAACATACACACACATATACTACACACACACACACACGCACACACACCACACACATACTTTACATGTTACATTACATACATTACATACAATATAATGACAATAAAAGAAGCTGGAATCTTGTTTATATACAATAAATCTGTCCACGTACCTGTCTCGTTCTTGGAGAATCTTCAATAGCAGAAGCGTTTGCTATTAATACAGAAATTTACATAATATTTTTTTTATATTGTTTTAAAAATGACTTTAGTGAAGTAATTATTAGCACTTACTTTTATCACCTTTTCTTCTCCGCAGTATGAAATAAGTGAGACAGAAAATCAGAAGTGCGCACAAACCCAAAGCCGATCCCAAACCGATCACTGTCCGATGTAGAGATCTGATCATTTCTGATTCTGATGCAATAGTAACATGATCACCTATAAACATTGATCAGGATTCACTTAGTAAAAGTCTGTAACTCAGTGTTGTTGAAGAAAACACAGTTAACATTTCACTACTTCACTATTATTTATCTTCCAGGTTGAACATGTTAACAGTTATCAGGAAAATATCACTACATTAAACCAGGAGCTTAAACATTCAGAATCAACTCAGAATCCTACCTTTAATTTGCAATAGTAACATAATCACCTATAAACTGATCAGGATCACAGCGAGTATTTCACTACATCATCAATTTATTAAATCCTACCTTTAATTTTTAAATATGTCCCACGTCCAAACGTGCTGAATGGTTTTATGATGGCACAGTAGTACATGGCTTCATCAGACTGGATGATGTTAGAAATGGTCATATTGGAGCAGTTTGAAGAGATTTGTACTTGAAAACGAAGATTTTGGAATTCATTGAAAAATGTGATTTCAGCAGTTTTAAACCATCTGCTTACAATCTGGGGATGTTTTCTGTTTGGTTGCTTAAACCAGATAACTGCTCCAACATCTTCACCAGAAACACAGCAGTGTAGAGTAGCCGAGTCCCCCACATTCACACAGAGAACTCTGTCAGGCTGATAAACTTCTCGCTTTGGATTGGAACCCGAATAATTCAAGCGAAGTTCAACTGTATCTAGAAAAGCCATTTTATTATTTGTTATATTTTATCCTTATGCATAGAGGATTAACAATAAATAATTTATTACAATAATAATAATAATAATAATAATAATAATAATAATAATAATAATAATAATAATAATAATAATTATAAAGGTCTAATAATTGGAAATGATGACACCATAGCAATATATTATAAAATATAATAAAAAAATTCTGATTTAAAAATATATATTACTTACGTATAGTGCAGAAGATTAAAAAGAAGCCGGAGAAACCAGACATCTTGTGTAAGATTAGCACAGTGTGTAAGAAAGTGCGGCTTGCTTTTATATTATAGCCAAGCATGCTCTAAAACAAGACACGTGATGACATTCTATGTAGTATTCTCATCACCCACCTCACACCCACATTAACTTGTTTGTGTTGTTCTGTCAGGGAAAATGGTCATGATGTTGTTTTTGTGGTGGAAAAAATGATTCTATTAACAACTAAGAGACAGAGAAAGTGGTAATAAAGTGGAGAAAGATACAAACACACATAAAATTTATACCACTACGGAAATGTGGTTGTGAGGTGGGTGATGAGAACCACAGGCTCACAAGAATCACAGGCTCTGAACTGAGTTCTGATTCTAGTGAACGGTGTTAATGCTGTCAGTCGCTTCAAAACCTAGAGCTTCTTCAAATCGTCTTGCTTATAGTCATAAACAGTTTATTAATGTTAAAGAATTAGGAATTGACTGTTGTCATATTTCAGTCTTGGTAAGCAAACTGGTCACCCATCAGTCAGCTCTCTCTCCAGCTACCAAACAGGGACTGTGAAGGCCAACGCGTGCTGCACCTGAGACGTCTTTTAAAATCTGTGTTCGTTTGTATCACAGGGTGGAATTGCACCCTTAAGGAAAGCACTTTTTGCCCTGGTCCAGATAGCTCCCAGCACTCAGACACCCACGATCGCTGGGATTGACAGTGAGACAGAATACGCCATCCATCCCACCTGATAATTGAATGCTTTCTGTTCTCCTCAGCTCAAGGACCTTTATGTAGCTAGTGGACTGTCAAAGCAAGAATGATCACACACCGTGGATTGAGTACAATGGAGCTTTATTAGGCATAACTGTTTATATATGGCAACACACACACACACACACACACACACACACACACACACACACACACACACACACACACACACAGACTATATATTCTTCTTCTTAAACACATTCTGAATACAAATAAATTTCATATCTGGCTGCTTGTGAAGTTCTTACCACCTAGTGGTTAAAACTGGTGTATAGAGTTACTGGTAGGAGGTTGTGAGCTTAAATCCCAGCACTGCCCTCTGTATGGCTGTAAAATTTGATTCTTTGTATATACAGTGCACTGGTTTGGGTCATTTTTAACGTACATACAGTATATACTAGTAACAGGAGCTTTAGGAATCGTCTAAAGATTTTTGGCTTAATACTTAATAATACATGTTTGGCTGATATTTACTTGGAGCTTGGAGCCATTCTAGGTGTCATGGATAATGGACATTTCTCTACCAGACCACCGGAGGGCAACATTGTACATTTTTGATGAACTCTTCTTCAGTTTTGGGTTCCCCTGTTTTTGATGCTTGTTGTGCTGTTGTGTTGTTGTGTTGTTGTGTAATTAGCCACCTGATTTAAACCCCTGTGTCGTTCCATGACTTTGTCTAGCTTCGTTTTGTGTTTTTTTGCGCTCAGCCTTATCCCATTTATTGTGTATTCCTGAACCCAGAGTTTATTTTTGCTTTGTTTTGCCACCTTTTTCTTCCTAGTCGTTCATTTTATATTCGTGTACCTGCCTTTTTAAGGCCCACGTGATGCTTTAAACTTCCTGGGTGAAAATACTTTTCAGATGCTCAGTTGTCCTTCATGAGCTCCATCACTTTATACTCACATAAACAACATGAAAACTTAAGATACTTCATTATGGCTCCATCCATATGGGCAGGTTATGGACATTCCTGACATTCATCTAATATTCATTATTAAATGTAACCCCTGATTAGATCAATCTGACGTTCCCGATTAATAATAAGCCCCAAATAGTGTTACACCATGTACCATGTGCTTATAGCACTATAGCCCTATGTCTACAAAAACAATCAGGATAAAGATTTTTGTTTATTTAGTGTTTTAATACGATTTCAAGTGAGAATGATTTACATCATGCATTTAACTACAAACCAGCTTTAAACTGAATCTAAATGTGAAGTGTGAACGGTGTGCATTAAAAAGGCTTGGATCTCTATCTGTATATCTATCTATCTGTTTATACAAACAGTTTACTGTATACACTAAACTTTATTGCTACATCTGTAAGGAATAAACAGACAACTCACTGACTGTATCACCAGCTCATCAATTTCTAATCGTTTCTCTACACAGCTTTAAAAAACGTGAACAGAATATTATACAGTGATTATTCTGAAATGAGCAAGACGGAGAAAGACAAGACGAAAAAAGGTATTCAAATGTTTTTCTTTGCATAGCCGCGAATATAATTTGTAAATTATTATTATTATTATTATTATTATTATTATTATTATTATTATTATTATTATTATTATTATTATTATTATTATTTTGTCTGGGTTATGGTATTAGGGTGTACAGTACAATGCATGATAAACTTAAAAAAGACATAAAATATAATATAAAAGTGCAGGCAGACATTACATTATTAATTTAACAAAGAAATATACTTTTTCATTGAACAAATAAAAAATAAATAAATAAAACGTAAAACTGATCTGAAATTCACATCAGAGCTCTTCCATAAAGACAGTGAGACGTCGCTCCCAGAAGACGTCACTCCCAGAAGACGTCACTCCCAGAAGACATCACTACCAGAGGACGTCTCTCCCAGAAGACTTCGCTCCCAGAAGACGTCGCTCCCAGAAGACGTCACTCCCAGAAGACGTCACTCACAGAAGACATCGCTACCAGAGGACGTCACTCCCAGAAGACGTCACTCCCAGAAGACATCACTGCCAGAAGACATCACTCCCAGAAGACGTCGCTCCCAGAAGACGTCACTTCCAAAAGACGTCACTCCCAGAGGTCACTCCCAGCCGAAATTCACCACATCAGCGTACACAGTGTCTTCTCTTTCGCTTTTAGTCCGGTTAGAGATAAGCACTGCAGCATACATATCTTCAGCCTCAGTCTGTAGATAGATAGATAGATAGATAGATAGATAGATAGATAGATAGATAGATAGATAGATAGATAGATAGATAGATAGATAGATAGATAGATAGATAGATAGATAGATAGCCATAAAAGGTGTTTTATGTGCCACATTAACGTCATGAAGCTTTAATAAAATCCATTAGAGTTATAAAGCTTCATATTATCAGACTTTTCCCATAACAGAACACACGTGTTAGTTCTGACTTCACATCAAAAACCTTTTTATCAATAAACAGTGTCTAACATCTAGGAAACGTTTTAGGTTACTATAGAAACGATAATGTATTAGAACACTAATATAAGATATTAATATGGTCTAATAAAATAAATAAATAACCATATAGATTATATAACATTCTGTTTCTTGTATTTCTACTATGACTAAGCAGAAAGGAAAAGTGCAGCGAACTGAGAGAGAGTTCAGGTTTTTACCTGCTCTTGTGTTTGTCCGTCCTGCTGTGTGGCTCCTCCTGTGGCATCACAATGAAGTTTAGTCACTGAATCTGGATTTAATATAGAAACCAAACAGAGCTGTGAAGATTCAGTGAAGATCAGATGAGACAAAAAAAATCACCAACAGTGATATTAATTTTCCCAAAATCAAAACTTTTTTTCCTATTTAAATTAAAATTTATAAATTTGGAACAAAACCGAGGAAATATTTCTGGTCTTTGTAAACACAACGTGATATTTATTAGAAACTAGAGCTCAAATTTCTGGTGTCTTTTTCTCACCTTCTGTTTTCTTTTCTGTTTCTTTTACCCGGTTAGAGAAATGAACTGCAGTGTACTGAATGTCCTCAGCTTCAGTCTGGAAATAAACATTACAGATGAACAAATTTTTATTTATTTATTTATTTATTCATTCATTTCTTTCTTTCTTTCTTTCTTTCTTTCTTTCTTTCTTTCTTTCTTTCTTTCTTTCTTTTATTTTTTATTTATTATTTATTTATTATTTATTTCTTTATTAACTTAACAACACATGATTTTTTTTTAATTGACATCTGCAAAATATCTTCCCTTTTAGTCTTAAAAGAAACAGATGATTTTTGCAAAACATGATGAAATAAATTTATTTATTTATTTATTTATTTATTTATTTATTTATTTATTTATTTATTTAGATATTTATTCACTTAACAACAAATTGAACATTTATTTAAATTGTCATTTGCGAAATTTCTTCCCCTTTATTCTTAAAAGAAACAGGCGATTTTTTGGCTTTTTTATTTTACAATCTAACTATTAACCGATGACACAAGATAAAGACTATAGACACGCTTACGATATCAGAGCTATTTAACATCTTAAAGCTTTAATTAAAATCAATTAGAGTGACATTGCTTCATAAAATCAGACTTTCCCATGACGGAAAATTGTACATTTTAATGTATTTTTATTATGACTGAAAGCAGAACAGTATTTTTAGATTTCAGGATTTTTACCTGCTCTTGTGTTTGTTCGTCATCCCGTCGTTTGTCACAGCAACGAACACCAGTCACTAAATCTGGATTAAATATAGAAACCAAACATTGGTGTAATATTCAGCGGAGAATCCGATCAGATAGAAAATAACAAATATGCAAAACAAATGTCATTAAATAAAACACAATAAAGTTGATTTTTGCACATTTTGGTTTTGTGTTCTTGATTCTGATTGGCCAGAGTTTTGTTTAAATAACAATAGCAATAACAGCAGCCTTGACATTCACAAACCAAGCTTTATATTATTGCACTCGTTTTAACAAGTTATCGTTTCTATAGTAACAGTTGATTTATGGTAACTTAAACGTCGGACACGTTCTGAAATCCAAGACTTAATGTGTTGTTCAAAAGGAAAATGATTAACACTGATAAATGATGATAAAATCTAAACTCTCTAATCGGAGTTTCCGAAATTTCCAGTTGACTCATAATAATTAACAACTACTATAATATATAAATAACAATTACTGGAAAATATTTTTTCAAAATATATCATTAAATATTTTCTAAACCCTGTTTCTATTGAAATGACTGTAAAATAAGTAGAATGTACTTACTGTAAAAACGCTGAGCAACATCTCTGTGTCTCTTCATACATATCAGGTAGACATTACAAATGATGGACATTAATAAAGCTTGAGAAAGACAGATGATGGTGATGGGAACAGAGATGTCAGGGCTGCACGAGTCACCCATTCTACTGACTGCTCCAAATGAGAAAATGTCAAAGAATAAATAAATAAATCAGTCAAATAAAATTCACAAGAAATGTATTACTTTGATCTTAGAAATATTTTAGAGCTTTATGAGATTTAGTAGATTTTATTTAATCTTTATAAAAATAAGTTCATGGCTCGATGCTTAGACGTATTATACTCTCACTTTGTCCACTGGTTGCCGAAGCCTCTAAGCCGCAGTGTTGGTCAGTGAAGTGTGTGAATTCCTGGCAAAATATTTTCTTTTCTTTTTTTCTGAACTTCAAAATCTTAAATTTTTTGCTTCTATGATTTTTTTTTTTATTTCTTTACTTTTGTAAAATGGTTATTTTCACTCCAGTCCTTGTCAACATATTTATGGATGAATTAGGGTTTAGACTGACAGACTAAAAGTGCACAAATTTACATAAGACCGCATGATAGCATACTGTCATATTAGCTTGAACTGGAACATGAAGTGACCACCAATGGGAGCACTTTCAGGTTTATTCCCCCTGTTCCTGTAATCAGCTGCTGTGGACGTCTCTAATAAAATGTCTTTAGGAAATTTAACAAGGTTATCATGAAGAGAAGTACTGAAAGAAGGTCCTGGTGGATCAGCAGTCTACACCAGTAGCTATGATTACTGTTATCTTCTCTAACATCTGTAATTAACATCTGTAATTGCTAATCATCTGTAAACATAAAGTCACTGTAATAGTTAGATTATTATACATTTATTAAGGTAACATAACACGTGTGTGTGAGAGAGAAATGATACTCACTGTTGTAGCTGATCAATAGAGGTGGGACTGGTGTGTGTCACTGTACAAATGCTGTGCTGCCACTCTTATATATTTATATATTCTCTCTCTCTCTCTCTCTCTCTCTCTCTCTCTCTCTCTCTCTCTCTCTCTCTCTCTCCCCCACTTTCTCTCTCTCTCTCTCTCTCTCTCTCTCTCTCTCTCTCGATAAATATAATATATATATAATATATATAGATATATATATATATATATATATATATGCTATATAGATATTATATTAATATTCTATATATATATATATTATATATATAAGTATAGATATATATAGTATATATATATATATATCTATATATATATATACTATATATATATATATATATATATAGATATTATATATATATACATATATATCATATATGTATACATATATATATATATATTATATATATGTTACCATATATAATATATATATATATATATATATATATATATATATATATATATGTGTGTGTGTGTGTGTGTGTGTGTATGGAAAATGTTCATGTAACTAAGACGTTTAACATTAACGTTAACATTTTACTAAATAGATTTCATTAAATATATATATATATATATATATATATATATATATATATATAGAGAGAGAGAGAGAGAGAGAGAGAGAGAGAGAGAGAGAGAGAGAGAGAGAGAGAGAGAAAGTGGGGGAGAGAGTATATATATATACATGCATTCATTCATTTTATTATTGTCCGTAGCAATATTCCTCTATTTAAATATTAAATTAAAATATTTCATTCACAGACTTATGAACAATTAATAAAAAAACCTCAGACTCAACCTTGGCATACATTCTTATTTCCTGTTTTTTGTGCAATGGTATTTTCCATCAAATACTTTTTAACACTTATACAGGAAGACTAACAATAGCTCGTATGACACTTCTGACCACGTCATACCCAACTGAACTTTGGCCAGCTTTTCTCAGTTTATAATTTAACCCTTTATGTTTCTTTGAAAATAAATTCACACCTAGAAAAAATTGTTGGTTCTTTTTTTATTAAAGAAACACAAACTCACAATGGTCAGTGAAATAATTTCAAACATACAAAATTAATAATAAATATCAATTTAAGAAAAAAAAACTGAGTAATAAAAATTAGATATTGCTTTTGAATTGGTGTTCAAGAGAAGCATTTAAAAATAAATAATTAAATAATGCAACTGGCCTGGACAAAAATTATGGTACCTCTAGAAAAGATTGAGTATAATTTGACTACAGGGACCTGATAAACTAAAGTGTGTCTTGTGATTAACATCACGGGTTTCTTCAAACGTGTAACCAGTCGGTCGGCCTATTTAAGTGGTCTAACGTAGTCACTGTGCTGTTTGGTGTCATGATGTGTACCACAGTGCACATGTACCACAGAAAGATAAGGAGAGAGAGAGATGTTTCAGGTAAATTAGAAGGTAAAGGCTATAAGACCATCTCCAAGCAGCTTGTTGTTCCTGTGACTACAGTTGCACATAATATTCAGACGTTAAAGGGGGACTAAATCGCTTGATTGCAGTGATTGCCTAAAAGTTGTGCAACAAAATATTAGGTAAAGGGTAACATCATTTGTGTCCAAGCCTGTTACATATTTTTTATGCTTCTGTTATACCAGCATGTGCAGTCTGCATCCAGGAACTTATATAAATCCACTATTTCAATATGCATTTGATGAATAATCACAGTGTTGGGGGCCTACAGAAACCCAGCACAATCTCTTTGGTCTTACTCGCAGTGATCTGAAGGCAGTTGGATCAGTTCTCTGTACATTGCATCATCCTCTTCAGTGATAAGGCCAATAATAGCAGAGCTATCAGAGAACATATGTGGTTTTGCAGCCTATGTGCGTGTTGGAGTGTGTGTCATGTGTGTCTGTGGGTCGGTGGTGATGTCAGGGGTGTGAATTTGAGTGTGTTTTTTTTTGTGTGTGTGTCTGTGTGTGTCTGTGTGTCTGTGTGTGTAAGTAAACAAGTAAAAAAAAGAAAGAAAAAATAAGTAAACAAGTAAAAAAGTCATAACAATAAAAAATAAATAAATAAGTGTGTGTGTGTGTGTGTGTGTGTGTGTGTGTGTGTGTGTGTGTGTGTGTGTGTGTGTGTGTGTGTGAAAATCAAGTCAGGTCAATCTTCCTTCTATCACAGATGTATGATGTCGTCGCATGTCGCAAAAAGGCATGAAGCCTTTATTATTGCCATATACACATTACAGCAGAGTGAAGTTCTCTTTGCATTTCCACTCTTTACTTTACTTTACCTGACCCTGGGGTCAGTGCGCAGGATCAGCCATGATAAGGCATCCCTGGAGCAGGGAGGGTTAAGGGCCTTGTTCAACAGCAACAGCAGTTGTTTAACTTAAACCCCTGACCTTCCAATCAAAATCCCAGAGCCTTAACATCTTAAGCCACACATTCCCTTTGGCATGCAGGATGGCACATACTGTATCACCTCATATTTGCATGTTATGATGTTTTGACATATTGTGTAAATGAACATAATGTTTCCTGGCAAAGGAAATTGCTATTTCTGCTAAAACCATGACATTAGTCAGGTAAAAGTTTACATCATGCTGTAACATTATACAGCACTTGTCTACATAGCAATGCAGGGTAATGCAGATACAGGAACGTCCTCAGGCCCAGGAGCAATGATCCAGGTGCCACATCAGTACTTTCTGAAGTAGGTATGGAGCTCATGACTGGTTCCTGTAACATGGAATGAAAGTTCCCGGAATTGTATTTTATGGCCTACTGTGTTTTTCCCAGATGCTCAATTTACTACAATGGGGCAACATGAGAGACGAGTTTATTCCCGCTCAAGTTGTTTAGCTGGAGCTTTAGTTTCAAAATAAGTAAACAAGTAAAAATAATAATAACAATAAAAATAAATAAATAAAAAAATAATTTAAATAAAAACAAATAAACAAATAAACAATAAATAAATAAATATGTTATCTGTAGTTCTTTCTTTCTTTCTTTCTTTCTTTCTTTCTTTCTTTCTTTCTTTCTTTATTTATTATTCATGGCATAATTTAGAAAGTCAGAATGCACAGAAGATGTCCTTTCTACTACACTACTTAGTACCGACTTCAGTTCCAGTTTAGACCACGTGTCTCTTTTTAGGACATGGTTAGGGGTCGCTGTCCATGGTGTTGAAATTCACATGATCCAACTTCGAATGTTACAATGAAGTATAAAATCTAACTGCAGCTTATAATACTAACATGATGGAGATGTTTATTAAATTAGTAACTCTGAAATTTTTCTTTTTATTCTAAAAAAGTAATTCAAACTTCAGCATTCATTTAGAACAGATACCAAAATCACTAACTAGTAGTTAAAAAAAAGATCCGGTTTTATCCACGAGGTGGCAGAATTCAGCTTTGTTAGTCAAATCTGGAAATAAAAAAAGTTGAGGTAAATTATAAAACTGAAGTTTTGTGAATATGTATCAAATCTTCTTACGTATTTTTCTGACTTAAATGTAGTGTCTATATACTTAGTGAGAGTTTAACAATCCTGTGTATTTTATAAGTTTTATAATATATTCTGACATATTCACACAATTTATTGACAGTCCTCAGTGCCTTTAATAACTGATCTGTTTCCTGTCACAGAGCAGACACAGAAGTTCATTGTGTTCAACTACACTGTTTATAGAGGACTTCTGGGATGTATTACAGTTTCTGTAACATGTATTGAAGGAGTCATCAGCGTCAGCATGGTATTTTTATTTTTTAATCACATTTAGGTTCAGCTCCCTAAATGGTGTAGAAGACAATGGTGAGGAAGAGACTAAAGGCAGAGATGGAGGTAGCAGAGATGAGGATGTTGAGGTTCTCTTTAGGAGTGACGAGGATGGACAGGATTAGGAACAAGCACATCAGAGGGACAGCTCAGGTTGTGTGTTTTTGAGGACAAGGTCAGAGGGACTAGATTGAGATGGTTTGGACATGTACAGTAGAGAGGAGGGAGATGGTTATATTGGTAGAAGGAGGTTGGAGATGGAGCTGCCAGGTAAGAGATCAAGAGGAAGGCCAAAGTGGAGATATATGGATTTGTTAAGAGAGGACATGAAGATAATCGGTGTGAGAGTAGAGGATTTTAAGTGGAAACAGATGATTCGCTCTGGGACCCCTATTTTTTTTTTTTTTTTCATTATACTGATGTACTGACAGCAACTTGAGTGAAAAGTAGAATTTCTTAAATATTTGAACACATTTCAGAATTCCTTGGTATTATATTTCCATTTTATCTTTTCTATCTGTTTTTTTTTTTACTTTTATTTGTTTTTTATATTTTTTCTACAAAGCAGTAACTTGGAACATGAGAAATAGAGCAGAATATTTAAAATTTATATTTTTTATAATATTCAGATTTCCTTCTACATATTGATTGCCTAAAAAACTTTCACATAACCTACTCTTTGTACATTTTTAACAATAACTTTACAAGCAGGATTTTTTTTTTAAAACCAGGTCAATAGCAAGGCTTAAAAATAAACTGCAATGAATTTTCCACTGCACATGAGAGGACAAATAAACCTGTGATGTGGTTTGGTGAGAGACGATGCCATTCTGTTTGGCTGTGAAACCAATCACATGGTATCATTTGGGGCGTGTTTATTACAGACCAGCTTTAGTATAAAGGAAATATTTGCTTCAGGCAGATTCATAATCTGATGATAAAAGGAATTTAAAACGGATTGGTAAAATGACACGGATCTGGATTTCAGTTCTGCTCCTGTGTAGCACCAAGTGTAAGTTTTTGTTGTGTTTGTTTTGTTTTAAATTCCTGTTCTGTTCACTTTAAGATGATTTCTTAGTACCGAAATATATTTGTAAGAAAAATGCAAAATCTGTTTGTTGTTTTCTGCATTTTTATTCTAGATACAGTCGAGTCTGATAAACGTTGTGTTACTACAGAATCCCCCCCAAATCCAGATGTTTATCAGGCTGAAGAAAAGCTCAGTGTGAATATCGGAGCCTCGGCTACTCTACAGTGTTGTGTTTTAGGAACAGAAAACGGAGACATTATCTGGTTTAAGCAACAAAGCACAAAACAGCCTCAGGTTATAGGCAGATTATTCAACACTGCCAAAGAAAAGTTTTACAAAGAATTCCAAAATTCTCGTTTTCAAATTAAAAGGTTTGGACACTGCTTCAATTTGACCATTTTAAACACCACCCTGTGTGATGAAGCCACATATTACTGTGCGCTCGTGTCTACTGATGGAACTCGTGTACAAATGAAAGGTAGGATTTCTACTGAAACGAATGATGGGACTGATTAAATGCTGTAACGTTTTATTCTTCACCGACATTCTCAACATTCTTCGACGATATTCAGGTTTAGTTTTCAGTGACGTGTCGTGATAAACGTTTCTAGGTGAGCGTGTTAACGCTGAAACATCTAAAGCAGCTCTGTGTGATAATTCAGTGGTGTGTGAACCAACACCGCATGGAAACAACACTAACACCGACACACGACACGACACAGGTAACATTTCTTATAGCTTAATAAATAATAATAAATACTTGTGCTCATAACGGTATTGATTAATGATCAGATCTCTACATCGGACAGTGATCGGTTTGGGATCGGCTTTGGGTTTGTGCGCACTTCTGATTTTCTGTCTCACTTATTTCATACTGAGGAGAAGAAAAGGTGATAAAAGTAAGTGTTTTTGTCATCAGACAATTAAAGTTACTTTTACATCTTTAACAATGGGTAATAATTGTGTTTGTGTATTAACAGTGAAGGAACTGGACAAATCTCCAGGAATAAGAGAGGTACGTTTACAGATAAGTAAAAACTGTGAGAATATAGTAGCTTAAAAAAATATCAAATCTATATTTATATGTTTTACCGGTCATTTATTTATAATAGATACTAATGAAATGTCTTTAATCATAGAGAAATGTCACTACTATGACACACTGTCTTATATTTATTTCAATTTAATATCATTTCTGTTTTCAGGAATCTCATATAAACAGATTTTCTTACGAAGCTTTGCAGTTCTTCGGGTGGAAAGTCCAACCTGGACGAACGGATGATTTCATGTACACTGATGTAATGTATATGAAACTGTAAAACATAAAAAGACAGAAATCACATTATTAATAGTTAAACTGCTAATAATAGTAAAACTGCTGGGATGCTTCATGTTTTACTGCAATAGACATGTTAGTGATGATATTCCACAGTTCCTCATGTCAAGTGTGCATTATTATTATTATTATTATTATTATTATTATTATTATTATTATTATTATTATTATTATTATTATGTAGAAACAGTAAACTGAAATATTTACTTGTGTGAATTGTATTAAATTACTAAAATGAATGAATTAGTAAAAAAAAATGAGGTACCTTTTTTTTTTAATTGGGTTAATTTTCTTACAATAAATATTAATATTAATAATGTTTTATGGTAAACTCTCAACTGTCCGGGACATAATGTGGTATAATATTTTAACTACGAAGGTGAAGTTCATAGCGCTGGATAAGAAATGTGGATATAAGGGACATGATTTTGACCCGCATTCTGTAGAAGCATGGATGTGGTGTGTGATGGATGTGGTGTATGATATTATATGGTGTATGATGGATGTGGTGTATGATATTATATGGTGTATGATGGATGTGGTGTATGATATTATATGGATATCATATAATTGTCTCTGTGGACACGAATCATTTAATAATAGTAACATTTTGTCACGAGTCTTCGCTTCACACCGAGCGCACAACATGTGTCGTCTTTGATTAGTTTGTCTACTTAAACTCTTGCATGTCTTGTAATCTCTAGAAGGTGTTCTTGTGTTCTTGTGACCACAAGTGCTAGACGTCGCATCGTCGTCCTGTTAACAATAAGAACTCACTAAACCTTATACTGTTAGCTGCAGGATTGTTAGCATGTACATTCAATTTTGTAAATTAGCAAGAATTTATGTGCTAACAAACGAAACGTGTTCTTGACTTTTGACAGGAAATAACACAAGACTAGTCAGTAGATGGAGCCAGCGCTGTGTGGTAGTGATGTTGAGAGAAACTCTTGACTGCTTGAGTGAATGACGCAACAGAAACTGGAATGAAGAGACGCCATTTCTAGCAGGTCCTGACCAATAATTTACAGGGGAATAAAAACACGATACAAAATTGTATTTTTGCTTAAAAGTTGGTACTGTTACTGAAATCAACTGTTAAAGCAGGGTATATAAAAACACATCACAGCCTACAAACATGGCCGCTATAGACTACGATCGCGAGGATTCTCATTCACTTCCACTATTTCCACTAGTGATTTAACACATCTGGTGTCAATCAGCCATAAATACAACAGAATTTAATAGAAAAATACAAAGCACTTATTTAGTATACAGTAGCTAACAGTTCAGTGTGTATTATTTTTAATTATTTCTATTAAATTTGCATAGAAAAATGACCAATTAAAGTGTGAAGGACCTTAATCATGTACCTAAGAATGTTTGTATCAGATGTCTTGTATCTTATATATGTAACCGTCTTGTATCTTATATATGTAACCGAGAGAGAGAGAGAGAGAGAGAGAGAGAGAGAGAGAGAGAGAGAGAGAGAGAGAGAGAGAATGTGATTGGTTAGTGTCACATGCTGGTGAAGGAGGAGCTGCGTTAAGGCCTGAAATAAACTCCACCCACGTCTACACTGATATCTTCTATGATCATGATTCAGAAAATGAGGCATCATATATGTGTGTGTGTGTGTGTGTGTGAGAGAGAGAGAGAGAGAGAGAGAGAGAGAGAGAGAGAGAGAGAGAGAGAGAGAAAGATAGAGAGAGAGAGAATGTGATTGGTTAGTGTCACACGCTGGTGAGGGAGGAGCCTCAGGACCATCAGATCTGGTTACGTCTGATTAAGTGTTGATATAGAGTGATACTAGAGAGAGAACATTTAATTTAATTCAATTTTATTTGTGGAAATTAATTGGCATTGCTGAGCCACTGATTCTGTACGTTATTCTGTGAATGATCCTGCCTTGTATTGTCATATCTCATATCTTATTCTTCCCTTTTGTTTAACAGTCTAAAGTTCCTCTGTAGCATTTACATAATATTCACATTACATTTACATTTACATGTACATTAACACTTACGTTTACATCAGACACCGTAATACTAAGTGACTTGAAGACATTTTGTTTGATTTATTTAACTGAGAACTTGAGTTTCAGGATTTTAATGTTTAAAGGCCTAACAGTTGCAGATCTGACAGTCTGGGATTTGAACTCATAACCTTCTGGTCGGTCAGTAATCCAACATCATAAGCACTACCTCTGATTTTCTAGAAGGTCTGAGAGTCTGAAGGTCTGAGTGAAGGTCTGAGAGTCTGAAGGTCTGACAGTCTGAAGGTCTGACAGTCCTGGTCTAGTTCCATCATCTTTTCTTTTTTTTCATACATAAACAGTGCTGAATGGTTTTGCGATGGCACAGTAGTACATGGCTTCATCAGACTGGATGATGTTAGAAATGGTCATACTGGAGCAGTTTGAAGAGATTTGTAATTGAAAACAAAGATTTTGGAATTCATTGAAAAATGTGACTTCAGCAGTTTTATACAATGTTTTATGTTTGGTTGCTTAAACCAGATAACTGCTCCAACATGTTCACCAGAAACACAGCAGTGTAGAGTAGCCGAGTCCCCCATATTCACACAGAGAACTTTGTCAGGCTGATAAACTGCCTTTGGATCGGGACCTGAATAATTCCTGCGAAGTTTAACTGTATCTAGAAAAGCCAATGTATGATTTAGTTACATTTAATCCTTATGCATCGAGGATTAAAATAAATAAATAAATAAATAAATAAATAATAATAATGGTCTAATAATTAGAAATTATTACATCGTAGCAATATATTATAAAATATAATAATAATAAAAACTCTGATTTAAAAATAAATATTACTTACTTAAAATGTCATGTGTGCACACAGAGCTTCAGACACAACTTCCTCACAGAAGCATTCCCATAGTGTCAGCACTGACGCAGCGTCTCGTTCCATTCTCAGGGAACCGGGTTACATACGTAGCCTGGTGTAGTTTCCTTCCACACATTTTCCTGAAATTTACCAGGATTGTTCCAAATTATGAACTTTGTAAGCAAAATTAATTTTGTCTATTTTCGTTGAACTATGTATTTGTAAAATAATGTAAATATTTTCCTCCTCAAGTCATCCCGAGTCAATTTGACTTGGCTACATTTAGTGGGGCAAAAGGTCACACTTTTGCCCTTTTCAGCACAATGAACATACATACAGACACAAAAATGCACACATAAAATGTCCACTAACACACGCACCCAAAACACACACACACACACACACACACACACACACAACACACACACACAAGCATTGGGCATTGCAATTCATTGGGCCTCCAAAAAAAACAAAAACAATCATTTGTAAATATTTCACACTTGTTATATGCATTTGTCCAGCTTTTTTTCTTCTACCAACAAGCTTTACACACACACACACACACACACACACACACACACACACACACACACACACACACACACACGTCGTGTTTTCATATTCGAATCATATTTGTTTCCTCTCTCTAATTTATGAACTTAGTTGCATCAGTCAGCTTTGAGCTGGGGATGTTTGACATACACCAGTCAGTGGTTATCCAAAATAATATTTAATAATTTCTGCTTATTTTACTCAAAAACATGGCATAATTTCATGAGGTTTATTGTTTAAAAATTACATATAACAAAAAGCTAAAGGTGTAAAGGCAGTTTTATTCACAATAAATTATGCCATGTTTTTGAGGTGTGTGTGTGTGTGTGTGTGTGTGTGTGTGTGTGTGTGTGTGTGTGTGTGTGTGTGTGGCCCATTTTTGGGTGATCAGATGGCATCAGGTAGGCAAAATAGACATAACAAGTGTAAAATTTTCACAAATGTAAGCTGATCACACAGGATGGTGATCATGGTAGAATTTTTGATTTATAAGCATTCGAGTCAATTTGACCTGGAAAAAAAACAGGTTTTATTATTTACTGACATTAAAAAAAGGTCAAAATGGTTTCAAAACAATTTCCTGGCTTTGAAATATACCCGCCTGTAATTGTGCAATAACTTTTGTGCCTCTATAGTGAAAATAATTCAAAATATCTGTTTTTTTAACTAGAAAATGGGGCATTTTTGCATATTAATAAGGTTTATTATACCAAATATTACAAAAATGTTTGCAAAATATATGTTAATACGTTGTAAACAAGTTAGACAAAAAAAGTGAAAAAAAGGCTATCATATATACTTCATTTTTTATAAGCAGTCAAAACAGACAAGGTCAACTTGACTCAGCGCTCCTAATTTGCACAGGAATTCAGACGATGTCTGCAGAAGGGATATTCACAGGTTGGAGTTTCCCGAGTCAATAACTCCTGAGCTAAACACTGTTACTACACAAAACGTGGTTGTAGCTGCCTCTCTACATTACTACGAGAGAAAAGAGGTGTTATTTGTGTAGTAACTGCGTTTAGCTCAGGAGTTATTGACTAAAATGACTAAAATGCCACTCAGACCCTGAAGCTCAGTACTACCATCTGCTGGTAGCTCTGCCGAAAATGAAAATGATTTTTTTTTTTCATATTGCAGATTTATCACCCGGGCCAGACTCTCTCTCTCTCTCTCTCTCTCTCTCTCTCTCTCTCTCTCTCTCTCTCTCTCTCTCGCTCTGTCTGTGTGTGTGTGTGTATATATATGCACAAACAATATCTCAATATATTTTAAATGCCATGTATAAATATTTTAGTAGGTTATATAATGTAATAGAATATTAATAGAATATTATTTAAAATACGTCTCTTACATATTCAAATATAAATACCAAAAAAAATGTATACCAAAAAAAACATAGTTTCTTATGGTTACTGTTTCTGGGTTTGTTCTTAGATTTGTATGTTTTGATGAGATCAAGAACTAACAAAGTTCCTGGTAAATTACTGGGAGAGTTCATGTGTGAACTAAAGCCAGGACATTACTGGGAAAGAGGACAATTTGTTTGTGTGTCCTATAAAATGTTTAGAGGTAGGTAGTTAGGTACATAGGTAGGTAGGTAGATAGATAGATAGATAGATAGATAGATAGATAGATAGATAGATAGATAGATAGATAGATAGATAGATGTTGGCCACAACACATATTTCATATTTGTTTAATTAATTAAATGAAACAGTGCAGATGAAGTATGTTTACTTTTTTCCTCTTTATTCAGGTAACTATATAGAAATATAATGTTTAATGTAAGAAGAAGAGAAGTGCTTTATAAATGCCACAACAATGTCACTTAATTAGAAATTAGTTCACAGTGGAATAAACACATTGGTCTCCTGTTGTGTCAGTTTGTGTCCGACTTTTTACTGCGTTCCGTTTAGAGAATTCCAAAGCTGTGTAATTCAGCGTGTCAACTTCAGATTCCTGTAAATCAACAAAATCTGACATTATTGTGGAAAACTAAGTGAACAGCACAAAAAGACCAGTAGTGAGATTTACTTCATTCTTTGCTGCAGATTTAATCTTACACTAAACATTAATCTTACACTAAACATTAAACTTACACTAAACACTAAACTTACACAAAACATTAAACTTACACTAAACATTAATCTTACACTAAACATTAAACTTACACTAAACATTAAACTTACACTAAACATTAAACTTACACTAAACATTAATCTTACACTAAACATTAAACTTACACTAAACATTAATCTTACACTAAACAATAAACTTACACTAAACATTAAACTTACACTAAACACTAAACTTACACTAAACATTAAACTTACACTAAACATTGAACTTACACTAAACATTAAACTTACACTAAACGTTAATCTTACGCTAAACGTTAAACTTACACTAAACACTAAACTTACACTAAACATTAATCTTACACTAAACATTAAACTTACACTAAACATTAAACTTACACTAAACATTAAACTTACACTAAACATTAATCTTACACTAAACATTAAACTTACACTAAACATTAATCTTACACTAAACAATAAACTTACACTAAACATTAAACTTACACTAAACATTAATCTTACACTAAACAATAAACTTACACTAAACATTAAACTTACACTAAACATTAACTTACACTAAACACTAAACTTACACTAAACATTCATCTTAACTAAACACTAAACTTACACTAAACATTAAACTTACACTATACATTAAACTTACACTAAACACGGCTTACTCAAGAACGGGACCACACACACACACACACACGCACACAACCACACGCACACACACACACACACACACACACACACACACACTGTCACATGCACACACACACACACACACCACACATACACACACACACACACACACCACTCACACACTGTCACACACACTGTCACACACACTCACACACACACTGTCACGCACACACACCACACACACACACACTACACTAAACATTAAACATACACTAAACATTAAACTTACACTAAACATTAAACTTACACACATATGCACACACATATGCACACACATATGCCCACACACACACACACACACACACACACACGCACGCACACACACACGCACATGCACACGCACACAGCCCCCCCCCACACACACACAGAGCCCCCCCCACACACACACACACTACACACACACAAACACATCTATACACACACAGACACACACACACACACACATAAAATGATGGATCACATTTTATACACAGAAGAATGTTTACATTCTCTGCATTCCTCAGTATTTGTTTCTTCATATATTTAATTACTCAGTATGTTTAGATTCTGTTGCAATTTAATACCCTCTAAATTTTATTCTAAAAATAAAATAATAAAATATTTAATAAAAATAATAAGTAAAACATATTTGACTATTTACATACAGTATAAAGACAATAAAAGAAGCTGGAATCTTGTTCATATACAATAAATTTGTCCACATACCTGCCTCGTTCCTGGAGAATCTTCAATAGCAGAATCGTTTGCTATTAATACAGAAATTTACATAATATTATATTATTTTGTTTTAAATATAATTGTAGTTAAGTAATTATTAGCACTTACTTTTATCACCTTTTCTTCTCCTCAGTATGAAATAAGTGAGGCAGAAAATCAGAAGTGCGCACAAACCCAAAGCCGATCCCAAACCGATCACTGTCCGATGTAGAGATCTGATCATTTCTGTTTCTGATGCAATAGTACATGATCACCTTCAAACATTGATCAGGATTCACTTAGTAAAAGTCTGTAACTCAGTGTTGTTGAAGAAAACACAGTTAACATTTCATTACTTCACTATTATTTATCTTCCAGGTTGAACATGTTAATTGTTCAACGTGCGAATTGCTTCCTGCTCAGTTGTGAATCGCGTTCTGTGCATTTGTGAATCACTGCACGCATTTGTGGATCGCGTTCTGTGCATTTGTGGATTTGAAACATTTCTAACGTCAAGACGTGCACAAGAATCCACAAATAGGTGGACTCCGCCCACCGTCTACTCCAGCCAATCGGACAACGGTCTCGTGGCGCTGACCAATCGTGGCACGGTCTACCTCAAACCATTCACTTTCTGATTTACTCGCACTATCACAGTGTAATATGTACTGCAAAATACGATTAAAAAAAACAACAAATAAAAAACATTTGTCGCAGATTCGAGCCCAATCTGGTAACCCTGTATGGATTGTAGCCAGCACTAAGGGTTAGTTCAATTCTGCTTTCTTTGGAAACGATTTCAGCATCATCAATGGGTCCAGTGGTAGTGTGAAGAGCGAGTAAATCAGAACGTGATTGGCTGGAGTAGACGGTGGGCAAAGGACGATGAGCAGGAAGCAATTCGCAAATAAATACAATTTATAAACATTTTTTTATTTGCAAATCCCATTTTATTAATTTGTGAATTTCATTTCTTTTTGTGAAATTTGTAAAAATATTTGTGAAACTCTTTATATTTATTTGTGGATCATAGTGTATTTATTCAGAATAACGAAACAATTCTGACCCCATAGTTAACAGTCATCAGGAAAATATCACTACATTAAACCAGGAGCTTAAACATTCAGAATCAACTCAGAATCCTATCTTAATTTGCAATAGTAACATAATCACCTATAAACTGATCAGGATCACAGCGAGTATTTCACTACATCATCAATTTAATCCAAATTATACCTTTAATTTTTAAACATGTCCCATCTCCAAAAACGCTGTATGGGTTTGTGATGGCACAGTAGTACATGGCTTCATCAGACTGGATGATGTTAGAAATGGTCATACTGGAACAGTTTGGAGAGATTTGTACTTGAAAACGAAGATTTTGGAATTCATTGAAAAATGTGATGTCAGTAGTTTTAGACGATCTGCTCATAATCTGGGGATGTTTTCTGATTGGTTGCTTAAACCAGATAACTGCTCCAACATCTTCACCAGAAACACAGCAGTATAGAGTAGCCGAGTTCCCCATATTCACATAGAGAACTTTGTCAGGCTGATAAACTGCATTTGGATAAGGACCTGAATAATTCAGGCGAAGTTCAACTGTATCTAGAAAAGCCAATGTATGATTTAGTTACATTTAATCCTTATGCATTGAGGATTAAAAGAAGAAATTATGAATTAAAAATTAAATAAATTAAAAATTAAATAAATAAATAACATAAATAATGGTCTAATAATTAGAAATTATTACAGCGTAGCAATGTATTATAAAATATAATAAAAAAAATTCTGATTTTAAAAAATATTACTTACGTATACTTACGTATAGTGCAGAAGATTAAAAAGAAGCCGGAGAAACCAGACATCTTGTGTGTTCACCCTTAACAGTGTGTTCAAAAGTGCGGCTTGCTTTTATATTATAGCCGAGCGTTACTGAGCATGCTCTAAAGCAAGACACGTGATGACATTCTATGTAGTATTCTCATCACCCACCTCACAACCACATTTCCATATTGGTGTTGTTCTGTCAGATAAATGGTCATGACGTTGCTGTTGAGATGGAAAAAATGAGTCTATACACAACTAAGAGACAGAGAAAGTGCTAATAAAGTGGAGAATTATAAAAACACACATTAAACTTAAATCAGAACTGTTATCAGATCAGATCCTGTGGTTCTAGTGAACGGTGTTAATGCTGTCAGTCACTTCAAAACTTAGAGCTAAAAAAACCAAACATGGTGAAGAACAAAACACTGGACTATTGTAAAGTGGCCTTCTTTGAGCCCTGATCTAAATCTTATTGAACAATGGTGGGGAAAGCTGCAGTCTGGACAAGGCACCCTTCAAACCTGAGAGCTGGAGCAGTTGGACCAAAATACCTGTGGACAGGTGAAGACATCTTATTGGAGTTAGAGAAATCGCTTGATTGCAGTGATTGCCTCAAAAGGTTGTGCAACAAAATATTAGGTTATGGTACCATCATTTGTGTCCAGGCCAATTTTTTGTTCATTTTTTTAATGCTTCTGTTATACCAGCATGTACAGTCTGCTACTAGGTACTTATAAAAATCCACTATTTCAATATGCATTTGATGAATATTTACCAGTGTTGGGGGTCTACAGAAACCCACCACAATCTCTTTGGTCTCACTGTTTCTCAGTGATAAGGCCAATAATAGCAGAGCTATCAGAGAAAAACTGTGGTTTTGCAGCCTGTGTGTGTGTTGGAGTGTGTGTCATGTGTTTGTGTGGGTCGGGGGTGATGTCAGGGGTGTAAATTTGTGTGTTTGTGTGTGTGTGTGTGTGTGTGTGTGTGTGTGTGTGTGTGTGTGTGTGTGTGTGTGTGTGTGTCTGTGAGTGTGTGTGTGTTTGTGTGTGTGTGTGTGTGTGTGTGTGTGTGTGAATATATCAATCAGTTCAGAGCCTGTGGTTATAGTGAACGGTGTTAATGCTGTCAGTCCCTTCAAAACTTAGAGCTCCTTCAAATCGTCTTGTTTATAGCCATGAACTGTTTATTAATCTTGAAGAATTAGGAATTAACTGTTGTCATATTTACTGTTGTTTTTTTTTTTTCTTTACTTTTGTAAAATGGTTATTTTCACTCCAGTCCTTGTCAACATATTTATGGATGAATTAGGGTTTACTGACTGACAGACTAAAAGTGCACAAATTTACATAAGACCGCATGCTAGCATACTGTCATATTAGCTTGAAATGGAACATGAAGTGACCACCAATGGGAGCACTTTCAGGTTTATTCCCCCTGTTCCTGTAATCAGCTGCTGTGGACGTCTCTAATAAAATGTCTTTAGGAAATTTAACAAGGTTATCATGAAGAGAAGTACTGAAAGAAGGTCCTGGTGGATCAGCAGTCTACACCAGTAGCTATGATTACTGTTATCTTCTCTAACATCTGTAATTAACATCTGTAATTGCTAATCATCTGTAAACATAAAGTCACTGTAATAGTTAGATTATTATACATTTAATAATGTAACATAACACGTGTGTGAGAGAGAAATGATACTTACTGTTGCAGCTGATCAGTAGAGGTGGGACTGGTGTGTGTCACTGTACAAATGCTGTGCTGCCGCTCTTATATATTTATATATTCTCTCTCTCTCTCTCTCTCTCTCTCTCTCTCTCTCTCTCTCTCTCTCTCTCTCTCTCTCTCTCTCCCTCTCTCCCTCTCTCTCTCTTTCTCTCTCTCTCTCTCTATCTATCTATCTCTCTGTATATATATATATATATATGTATATGTATATATATATATATATATATATATATATATATATATATGGAAATGTTCCATGTTAACAAGACATTTAACATTAATGAACAATTTACTCAATAGATCTCATTAAATGTATATTGTGTGTGGTGTGTATATATATATATATATATATATATATATATATATATATATATATATATATATATATATATATATATATATACACACACATGCATTCATTCATTTTATTATTGTCCGTAGCAATATGCCTCTATTTAAATATTAAATTAAAATACTTCATTCACAGACTTATGAACAATTAATAAAAAAAACCTCAGAGCTTGACTCAACCCTAGTATACATTCTTATTTCCTGTTTTTTGTGCAATGGTATTTTCCATCAAATACTTTTCAACACATATACAGGAAGACTAACAATAGCTCGTATGACACTTCTGACCACATGTCACACCCAACTGAACTTTGGCCAGCTTTTCTCAGTTTATAATTTAACCCTTTATGTTTCTTTGAAAGTAAATTCACACTTAGACAAAATTGTTGGTTCCTTTTTATTAAAGAAAGACAAACTCACAATGGTCAGTGAAATAACTTCAAACTGACAAAAGTAATAATAAAGATCAATTTAAGAAAAAAAAACACTAATAAAAATTAGATATTGCTTTTGAATTGGGGTTCAAGAGAAGCATTTAAAAAATAAATAATTAAATAATGCAACTGGCCTGGACAAAAATTATGGTACCTCTAGAAAAGATTGAATATAATTTGACTACAGGGACCTGATAAACTAAAGTGTGTCTTGTGATTAACATCACGGGTGTCTTCAAACGTGTAACCAGTCGGCCTATTTAAGTGGTCTAACGTAGTCGCTGTGCTGTTTGGTGTCATGGCGTGTACCACAGTGCACATAGACCACAAAAAGCTAAGAAGAGAGAGATATTTCAGGTAAATTAGAAGGTAAAGGCTATAAGACCATCTCCAAGCAGCTTGTTTTTCCTGTGACTACAGTTGCACATACTATTCAGACGTTGAAGGGGGACTAAATCGCTTGATTGCAGTGATTGCCTAAATGTTGTGCAACAAAATATTAGGTAAAGGGTACCATCATTATGTGTCCAAGCCTGTTACATATTTTTTTTTATTTTTTTATGCTTCTGTTATACCAGCATGTGCAGTCTGCATCCAGGAACTTATATAAATCCACTATTTCAATATGCATTTGATGAATAATCACCAGTGTTGGGGCCTACAGAAACCCAGCACAATCTCTTTGGTCTTACTTGCAGTGATCTGGAGGCAGTTGGATCAGTTCTCTGTACATTGCATCATCCTCTTCAGTGATAAGGCCAATAATAGCAGAGCTATCAGAGAACATATGTGGTTTTGCAGCCTGTATGCGTGTTGGAGTGTGTGTCGTGTGTCTGTGGGTCGGTGGTGATGTCAGGGGTGTGAATTTGAATGTGTGTGTGTGAGTGTGTGTGTGTGTGTGTGTGGGTGGGTGTTGGTGTGTGTGTGTGTGCGTGTATGTGAAAATCAGGTCAGGTCAATCTTCCTTCTATCACAGATGTGTGATGCGGTCGCATGTCGCAAAAAGGCATGAAGCCTTTATTATTGCCATATACACATTACAGCAGAGTGAAGTTCTCTTTGCATTTCCACTCTTTACTTTACTTTACCTGACCCTGGGGTCAGTGCGCAGGATCAGCCATGATAAGGCATCCCTGGAGCAGGGAGGGTTAAGGGCTTTGTTCAACAGCAAACAGCAGTTGTTTAACTTAAACCCCTGACCTTCCAATCAAAATCCCAGAGCCTTAACATCTTAAGCCACACCTTCCCTTTGGCATGCAGGATGGCACATACTGTAGCACCTCATATTTGCATGTTATGATGTTTTGCCATATTGTGTAAATGAACATAATGTTTCCTGGCAAAGGAAATTGCTATTTCTGCTAAAACCATGACATTAGTCAGGTAAAAGTTTACATCATGCTGTAACATTATACAGCACTTGTCTACTTGGCAATGCAGGGTAATGCAGATACAGGAACGTCCTCAAGCCCAGGAGCAATGATCCAGGTGCCACATCAGTACTTTCTGAAGTAGGTATGGAGCTCATGACTGGTTCCTGTAACATGGAATGAAAGTTCCCGTAATTGTATTTTATGCCCTACTGTGTTTTTCCCAGATGCTCAATTTACTACAACGGGGGCAACATGAGAGACAAGATGATTCCCGCTCAAGTTGTTTAGCTGGAGCTTTAGTTTCAAAATAAGTAAACAAGTAAAAAAAAATAATAATAACAATAATAAATAAATAAATAAATAAATAAATAAATAAATAAATAAATAAATAAATAAATAAATAATTTAAACATAAACAAACATACAAACAAATAAATAAAATGTTATCTGTATTTCTTTCTTTCTTTCTTTCTTTTTCTTTCTTTCTTTCTTTCTTTCTTATTTATTTATTTTTATTATTTATGGCATTATTTAGAAAGTCAGAATGCACAGAAGGTGTCCTTTCTACTACACTACTTAGTACCGACTTCATTTCCAGTTTAGACCACGTGTCTCTTTTTACGGACCTGGTTAGGGGTCGCTGTCCATGGTGTTGAAATTCACATGATCCAACTCAGAATGTTACAATAAAGTATAAAATATAACTGCAGCTTATAATTCTAACATTCAGTGATGGAGATGTTTATTAAATGATTAACTCTGACTTTTTTTATTCTAAAAAAGTAATTTAAACTTCAACATTCATTTAGAACATATACCAAAATCACTAACTAGTAGTTAAAAAAATATCCGGTTTTAACCACGAGGTGGCAGCATTCAGCTTTGATAGTCTCACTCACTCACTCATTTTCTACCACAAAAAGTTGAGGTAAATTATAAAACTGAAGTTTTGTGAATATGTAGCAGATTTTCTTATGTATATTTCTGAATTAAATGTAGTGTCTATATACTTAGTGAGAGTTTAACCATCCTGTGTATTTTATAAGTTTTATAATATATTCTGACATATTCACACATAATTTATTGACAGTCCTCGGTGCCTTTAATAACTGATCTGTTTCCTGTCACAGAGCAGACACAGAAGTTCATTGTGTTCAACGACACTGTTTATAGAGGACTTCTGGGATGTATTACAGTTTCTGTAACATGTATTGAAGGAGTCATCAGCAACAGCATGGTATTTTTATTTTTAATCACATTTAGGTTCAGCTCCCTAAATGGTGTAGAATACAATGGTGAGGAAGAGACTTAAGGCAGAGATGGAGGTAGCAGAGATGAGGATGTTGAGGTTTGCTTTAGGAGTGACGAGGATGGACAGGACTAGGAAGGAGCACATCAGAGGGACAGCTCAGGTTGGCTGTTTTGAGGACAAGGTCAGAGGGACTAGATTGAGATGGTTTAGACATGTAGAGAGGAGGGAGATGGTTATATTGGTAGAAGGAGGTTGGAGATGGAGCTGCCAGGTAAGAGATCAAGAGGTGGAGATATATGGATGTGTAAAGAAAGGACATGAAGATAATTGGTGTGAGAGTGGGGGATTTTAAGTGGAAACAGAGGATTCGCTCTGGGACCCCTATTTTTTATTTATTTATTTTTTCATTAAACTGATGTACTGACAGCGGCTTGAGTGAAAAGTAGAATTTTTTAAATATTTGCACAAATTTCAGAACAGCTTGGTATTATATTTCCTTTGTATCTTTATTTATTTATTTATTTATTTATTTATTTATCTATCTATCTATTTGTTTGTTTGTTTGTTTGTTTGTTTTACAAAGCACTAACTTGGAACATGAGAAATATTTTTTATAATATTCATATTTCCTTCTACATATCGATCGATTAAAAAACTTTCACATTGTCAGTAATACATCAGTTAGAGCCCAGTGGTTTATAACCTACTCTTCTTACATTTTTAACAATAACTTTTCAAGCAGGGATTTTTTTTTTTTTTAACCAGGTCAATAGCAAGGCTTAAAAATAAACTGCAATGAATTTTCCACTACACATGAGAGGACAAATAAACCTGTGATGTGGTTTGGTGAGAGACGATGCCATTCTGTTTGGCTGTGAAACCAATCACATGGTATCATTTGGGGCGTGTTTATTACAGACCAGCTTTAGTATAAAGGAAATATTTGCTTCAGGCAGATTCATAATCTGATGATAAAAGGAATTTAAAACGGATTGGTAAAATGACACGGATCTGGATTTCAGTTCTGCTCCTGTGTAGCACCAAGTGTAAGTTTTTGTTGTGTTTGTTTTGTTATAAATTCCTGTTCTGTTCACTTTAAGATGATTTCTTAGCACCGAAATATATTTGTAAGAAAAATGCAAAATCTGTTTGTTGTTTTCTGCATTTTTATTCTAGATACAGTCGAGTCTGATAAACGTTGTGTTACTACAGAATCCCCCCCAAATCCAGATGTTTATCAGGCTGAAGAAAAGCTCAGTGTGAATATCGGAGCCTCGGCTACTCTACAGTGTTGTGTTTTAGGAACAGAAAACGGAGACGTTATCTGGTTTAAGCAACAAAACACAAAACAGCCTCAGGTTATAGTCAGATTATTCAACACTGCCAGAGAAAAGTTTTACAAAGAATTCCAAAATTCTCGTTTTCAAATTAAAAGGTTTGGACACTGCTTCAATTTGACCATTTTAAACACCACCCTGTGTGATGAAGCCACATATTACTGTGCGCTCGTGTCTACTGATGGAACTCGTGTACAAATGAAAGGTAGGATTTCTACTGAAACGAATGATGGGACTGATTAAATGTTGTAACGTTTTATTCTTCATCAACATTCTCAACATTCTTCAACGATATTCAGGTTTAGTTTTTAGTGACGTGTCGTGATAAACATTTCTAGGTGAGCGTGTTAATGCTGAAACATCTAAAGCAGCTCTGTGTGATCATTCAGTGGTGTGTGAACCAACACCGCATGGAGACAACACTAACACCGACACACGACACGACACAGGTAACATTTCTTATAGCTTTATAAATCATAATAAATACTTGTGCTCATAACGGTATTGATTAATGATCAGATCTCTACATCGGACAGTGATCGGTTTGGGATCGGCTTTGGGTTTGTGCGCACTTCTGATTTTCTGTCTCATTTATTTCATACTGAGGAGAAGAAAAGGTGATAAAAGTAAGTGTTTTTGTCATCAGACATGAATTTGTTTTTTTTTTTTTTCATTTCCAAAATAAATAAATGTGCTTCTGTATTAATAGTGACTGCGTCTATAGAAGATTCCCCAGTAAGGAGAGAGGTACGTGTGCTAAATAAAAACAAAAAACAACAACATAGTATTGGCTTTATACAATAATATATGTGTAATTCTGTATTTTTTTGTAGTTTTATCTCAATTATCACACGAGTCTTTTTTCTGTATGTGAAACATTTCTACTCGTTATTTGTTCTGAATATATTTTATACAGTGATTTTAATGAGATTAAAATGTTAGTTTGTGTGTATGGTGCAGTTACTAATGTTTTTTTTTAATTATTTTAATGATTTTGAATTGTTTTATTTTAATTCCGGAATCCGAAGAAGAAACGCTGAATTATGCGGCTTTGCAGTTCTCCAAGAAGAAAAACAAAGCCGGAAAAAGAAAAGCAGGTTCTTCAGATGAGTGTGTGTACTCAGATGTTAATAAAACTCAAAGATCGAACAGAAATAATTTATAACACACGGTTACAGTACGTCACTTTAAAGAAAAAAAATTATATTCTCATTTATAGCATCATAAAATTCTGTGGTTAATTAATGGTTCTTATATTTATTACCGTTTTTGTTAATACATTTTTTTTTACATAATTCAACTACTTACAGATAAATTCTAGAAGCAACACTGATGTATGTGACAGAAGAAAAACAGAAGAAAATTTAAAAAAAAAATCATAGTAAGAAAGATTAAAGAACGTTTTTTTTTGTCGTTTGTTTATTTTCATGCGACATGTTTTACTTCTGTACAAATGTTCATTAATAAATAGAACTCTTAACTTTCATTATTTCTCTCTCTTTTTTTCTTTCAACTGTCCTATTATTAATATTAATTTGTAACGGGAAAAAAAAAGTTGCACTTTGTGGAGATCATTTGTATGCTTTTTTCTTTAACAATAAACGTACAAACAATATTATTAAGTAATCTAATGCACTTTAACAGTATTCTGAAAAAAATAATAATTACAATACAGTAGGTATGAAAGTAAACTAGTCACTGAAGCCATCTGTAATCTGAACACGAATCGGGCCTTTAGTAATAAAACTACTGAAATACAATGTAATACTACTGAAATATAATGAAATACAAATGTTTTGAACTCTTCGTTCCCCAAAATAATCCTTACTCTTTATGAGAGACTTTGTACTAACTGAGAATGATTTAAATAAACAACGATTAGATGTTACATTTGTGACTAAACCACTAAACCACATTTTCCATTCTGTCTTATCTTCAACACAAAGATGAGGAAAAAAAACTGTGGTGTAGATCAGAATACCATGTGATCGCTTCTCAGCCTAAAACAACCAATCACAGGTGTTCTGGGTGTACACAGTACAGCCTGTCTCTAGTCTATAAGTAGTCTTCTATCTCATTCATGTCGTATTCTGTTCATAAATGAGATGTAGAAAGTCTAGTAAATTAAAAATGGACATGTTTTGGATTTTGAGATTGATCTTCAGCATCATGTGTAAGTGAAGTACAAGCTTAAACATTTATGTCTTGATTCTTGTTTGTTTTTTTTTTTTTTTTTTTAAGGTTATTATTCATGTTCCTGTTTGTTAAAAAATATTATTAGCAACATTATTATTGATGCATTTGTGTTTCTAGACACACCCCATCCTGGTAGACACTGGGTTACTGCACAATCTCCAACAATGCCACCAGTTTATCAGCCTGATAAAGAGCTAAGTGTGAATATCGGAGACTCGGCGACTCTACAGTGTTGTTATGATTCTCAGAATGTAGTTGGAATAATAGACTTGTTTAAACAACCAAAGAATAAAAGACCTCAGATTGTAGTCACAGTGTATAAAAGCGATAGTGAAATTTTTTACACTGGATTCCAAGAGTCTCGTTTTAAAATAGAAAAATCTTTAAACTGCTTCAGTATTATAATTTTAATGGTCACTCAGTCTGATGAAGCCATGTATTACTGTGCAGTGACGTTACCCAACCTTGTGTTTGGAGATGGAACTTATTTACAAATTAAAGGTAGGATTCTGAGTTGATTCTGAATGTATCCTGGTTTAATGTAGTGATATTTTCCTGATGACTGTTAACATGTTCAACCTGGAAGATAAATAATAGTGAAGTAGTGAAATGTTAACTGTGTTTTCTTCAACAACACTGAGTTACAGACTTTTACTAAGTGAATCCTGATCAATGTTTATAGGTGATCATGTTACTATTGCATCAGAAACATCTAAAGCAGCTCTGTGTGATCATTCAGTGGTGTGTGAACCAACACTGCATGGAAACAACACTAACACTAGCACACAACACAACACAGGTGAGATGTCAGTGTTTTGTACAAATCTAAATATAATGTGGTGAAATAACAGAATCAGAAATGATCAGATCTCTACATCGGACAGTGATCGGTTTGGGATCGGCTTTGGGTTTGTGCGCACTTCTGATTTTCTGTCTCACTTATTTCATACTGAGGAGAAGAAAAGGTGATAAAAGTAAGTGTTTTTGTCATCAGATAATAATTAGAGGTTTTTTTTATTTACAATAAAAACACTAATTGGTGTGTTCTGTATTCATAGTAAATGCTTCTATTGAAGATTCTCCAGTAACAAAGCAGGTATGTGTACAAATAAATACTGATCTTTTCACTATTATATACTCTACAGATAATTCTGTTCTTTCTGTAGATATCACTGTGTCTGATTTATTTATAATTTATTTATTTGTAAAATGTCTCTACATTCAGTTATTTTTCCTCCTGATGTTCTAGATATAATTTATATAGTCAGTTTGATCAGATTTACACAAAAATCCCTGACTTTTATCTTCACACCACAGACTGTGTAGTTTATTGTGTATTTTGCAGTTACTTTTATTCTATTTTTATTGCTGTGAGCTCGGTTTCTTATGTTTTTTATATTTATCAGGAAACTGAAGCTGAAACACTGAATTACGCAGCTCTAAAATTCTCCAAGAAGAAAGTCAAAGCTGCAGAAAGAAAAACTGGATCATCAGATGAGTGTGTGTACTCGAGTGTGAATACAACTGTAAGATATAAGATAGAAGATATAACGTAGATGATTCATAACCCAGTGAAATACACGAGAAAAACAGTGATCATGTTTTAGTAAATTAAATATCCTGACTACATTTTAAACATTTAATTATTACAAGATTATTAAATATTTTAAGCTAATTTCAAACTTGACAGCAAAGTCTATGTATAGCAGCATAATTGCTGTATATAATAATGAATTAATTTATTTGATAGTTTAATTTCTGTTTACATTAAGCTTGTAATAATACATATTAAATAAATTTGCACATATTAAATATTAAAGTATTTTTCTGTTTCCTGTTAATAACCTAAAAGACAGAGAACTTTGTAAAACTTTTTTATATGATGACAGTCTTGTGCTTTGTGTTGATTTTATTGTATGATCTGTATGACTCACAGTGCTTGAACTTTGCTGAAGACAAAATAAATGTACAAACAATTAAATAAAAGCTTGTTGTACAATGTCTTACAAAACAGGAAGTGTGTCGGATTCAACGCTATGTAAAGCTATGTGATCTTTATAGTAACAGGGGGCGGGGCTTGTTTTATTAACTCATCTGAGCCCTGAAGGTCTATGACTTTTTCATGACTAATAAAGAAGCTGTTAGTGAGTCTGTTGGTTGTGGCTTAAATGCTGCACTGTCTCTTATCACATGCTAACAGGCAGAAGACTCTGTGGTGTGGTTAGGACTGTGCTGGAGAAGCTGTACACTGGGCTGCTAGGACATCCTGTTTCCATTTTAACTGCAGCGCCACCTACAGTACAGACCAAAAGTTTGGACACACCTTCTCATTCAAAGAGTTTTCTTTATTTACATGACTATGAAAATTGTAGATTCACACTGAAGGCATCAAAACTATGAATGAACACGTGTAGAATTATATACATACATAACAAAAAAGTGTGAAACAACTGAAAATATGTCATATTCTAGGTTCTTCAAAGTTTTGCTTTGATTACTTCTTTGCACACTCTTGGCATTCTCTTGATGAGCTTCAAGAGGTCATCACCTGAAATGGTCTTCCAACAGTCTTGAAGGAGTTCCCAGAGATGCTTAGCACTTGTTGGCCCGTTTGCCTTCACTCTGCGGTTCAGCTCACCCCAAACCATCTCGACTGGGTTCAGGTCCGGTGACTGTGGAGGCCAGGTCATCTGGCGCAGCACCCCATCGCTCTCCTTCATGGTCAACTAGCCCTTACACAGCCTGGAGGTGTGTTTGGGGTCATCGTCCTGTTGAAAAGGTGGTGTGTCCAAACTTTTGGAAGGTGTGTCCAAACTTTTGGTCTGTACTGTACATCACAAACCTTCAATCAAAAGGAATGGAGATTTAGCCTGCAGAGCAGCAGCATCAGGTCAAGTCAAGTCAAGACAAAACAAGAAGCTTTTAATTGTCATATAAAGCATATATAGCTGACACAGTACATAATGAAATGTGACGTTTCTCTAGGAATATGGAGCTACACAGAACAACCCAGATCTAAGGATTTACAGTAAGATTTACTAGCCACATAAAGTGCATCGTGTGTAACCTAGTGAAAACAGACAATAGAAAACACTACATGATATATACACAAAATAGTTCAAACTGTATATTATACAGTACATTGTGCAATAATACGGTGTTTGTGTGTGTGTGTGTGTGTGTGTGTGTGTGTGTGTGTGTGTGTGTGTGTGTGTGTGTGTGTGTGTGTGTGTGTGTGTGTGTGTGTGTGTGTATTCCATACATTTCAGTTTATGTTGAGGAGTTTGATGGCTTCCAGCAAGAAACCTTCATGTACCTTTCATGGTACATCTGGATTCTGTAGCTCACTATACACCACAAGGACAAGACACTTGTACCACTTTGTCCTCTATTAAACTCTGATACGTCTCTCATTCACACTCTACTCTTACTTATGGAAAGTGAAATCAGTGACATTTGGCCAAGATGGTGAGTGTTTTATATTGTCTGTTTCACTGTTTGCACTGTTTACACACATTGCACTTCATGTGGCTAGTCCTTAGATCTGGGTTGTTCTGTGTAGTTCCATTGTCCTAACATCACATTTCATTATGTACTGCATCAGCTATATATGTTTGAATTCACAATACAAGCTTCTTGTCTTGTCTTGACTTGACTTGACCCGATGCTGCTGCTCTGTAGGCTAAATCCCAGTGTACAGCTTCTCCAGCACAGTCCTAACCACACCACAGAGTCTTCTGCATGCTAGCATGTGATAAGAAACACTGCAGCATTTAAGCCACAACCAACAGACTCACTAACAGCTTCTTTATTAGTCATGAAAAAGTCATAGACCTTCAGGGCTCAGATGGGTTAATAAAACAAGCCCCGCCCTCTGTCACTATAAAGATCACATAGCTTTACATAGAATGAATCCGACACACTTCATTTTTTGTAACACATTTTCTATCAACATTTTTTTTTATTTAATTGGCTCTGTTCCTGACTTCACCAACCCTTTTGCTCATCATTTGATTTCACACTTTGACCTTTTCCTGAGTTTTATTTTTGCGCAATTGCTGATTCTCTGCCCTGTGAACACTTTTCATTAAAGACCTTATTAGTGTTTGCTTCTGCCTCAGCGAGTTTTTGTGACTACATTAATTGTAGGTGGGGCTTATTTTATACACCCTCCTCTCTGCTTGTGTTACATTTACATTTACAGCATTTGGCAGAAGCCTTTATCCAGAGTGACATACAAAAGTGTTTAAGGCCCTTAACCCTCAATATTCTATAATATTTTTTATATTCTATAAAAGTCAACACTTCAGATGTTTGACATTTTATTTTTTCACATTTATTAATTTCACATTTCACATATATTCAAAATATAAAAAAATATCTATTTAATATCTCAATAAACCTCATTATATATAACGTTTTTGCAAATACATTTAATTGAATTAATTAAGTAATTTATTTGTCACATTTAATTGATTATTTATAATTGTTTGGAATAATAATAATAACAATAATAATAATAATAATAATAATAATAATAATAATAATAATAATAATAATAATAATAATAATAATAATCAGTGATTTAATATATTACAGTTTCATATACATCACTTCAGAGTACACCAAATTGTCTGACAAGCAAAATTCACTTCTCTTCAATGCTGCATAAGTCAAAGTGTCGAAATGAGATTTCTAAAAAAATTAAAAAAAAAAAAAAATCATTTATGAAATATGTCTTAAATTGTAAGAGCAACAGATCATATTAAAGTGAGATTACATTAAATATAAATTATAAGTAGCAGTACATGAATGTAGAAGCAAATACAGTAAAAGGATGTAGATTCATGACTATAATCTAAAACTTACCTTCCTCCTTTCTGAAGAATTCACTATTAAGAAGAAAAAAAACTGTTAGTCATTTTTACAGAACTGAACTGATTATTATCTGATGACAAAAACACTTACTTTTATCACCTTTTCTTCTCCTCAGTATGAAATAAGTGAGACAGAAAATCAGAAGTGCGCACAAACCCAAAGCCGATCCCAAACCGATCACTGTCCGATGTAGAGATCTGATCATTTCTGATTCTGTTATTTCACCACATTATATTTAGATTAGTACAAAACACTGACATCTCACCTGTGTTGTGTTGTGTGTTGGTGTTACTGTTGTTTCCATGCAGTGTTGGTTCACACACCACTGAATGATCACACAGAGCTGCTTTAGATGTTTCTGATGCAACAGTAACATGATCACATATAAACATTGATCAGGATTCACTTAGTAAAAGTCTGTAACTCAGTGTTGTTGAAGAAAACACAGTTAACATTTCACTACTTCACTATTATTTATCTTCCAGGTTGAACATGTTAACAGTCATCAGGAAAATATCACTACATTAAACCAGGAGCTTAAACATTCAGAATCATCTCAGAATCCTATCTTTAATTTGCAATAGTAACATAATCACCTATAAACTGATCAGGATCACAGCGAGTATTTCACTACATCATCAATTTATTAAATCCTACCTTTAATTTTTAAATATGTCCCACGTCCAAACGTGCTGAATGGCTTTGTGATGGCACAGTAGTACATGGCTTCATCAGACTGGATGATGTTAGAAATGGTCATATTGGAGCAGTTTGAAGAGATTTGTACTTGAAAACGAAGATTTTGGAATTCATTGAAAAATGTGACTTCAGGAGTTTTATACCCTCTGCTCATAATCTGGGGATGTTTTCTGTTTGGTTGCTTAAACCAGATAACTCCTCCAACATCTTCACCAGAAACACAGCAGTGTAGAGTAGCCGAGTCCCCCATATTCACACAGAGAACTTTGTCATGCTGATAAACTTCTGGCTTTGGATTGGAACCCGAATAATTCAAGTGAAGTTCAACTGTATCTAGAAAAGGCATTTTATTAATTTGTTACATTTCATCCTTATGCATCGAGTATTAACAAATATAATTTATTACAATAATAATAATAATAATAATAATAATAATAACAATAATAATAACAACAATAATAATAATAATAATAATAATAATGGTCTAATAATTAGAAATGATGAGATCGTACCAATATATTATAAAATATAATAAAAAAATTCTGATTTAAAAATGTATATTACTTACGTATAGTGCAGAAGATTAAAAAGAAGCCGGAGAAACCAGACATCGTGTGTAAGAAATCGCGGCTTGCTTTCATATTATAGCCGAGCGTTACTGAGCATGCTCTAAAACAAGACACGTGATGACATTCTATGTAGTATTCTCATCATCCACCTCACAACCACATTACCTTGTTTGTGTTGTTCTGTCAGGGAAAATGGTCATAATGTTGGTTTTGTGGTGGAAAAAATGATTCTATTAACAACTAAGAGACAGAGAAAGTGGTAATAAAGTGGAGAAAGATACAAACACACATAAAATTTATACCACTACGGAAATGTGGTTGTGAGGTGGGTGATGAGAAACACAGGCTCACAAGAATCACAGGCTCTGAACTGAGTTCTGATTCTAGTGAACGGTGTTAATGCTGTCAGTCGCTTCAAAACCTAGAGCTTCTTCAAATCGTCTTGCTTATAGTCATAAACAGTTTATTAATGTTGAAGAATTAGGAATTGACTGTTGTCATATTTCAGTCTTGGTAAGCAAATTGGTCACCCATCAGTCAGCTCTCTCTCCAGCTACCAAACAGGGACTGTGAAGGCCAACGCGTGCTGCACCTGAGACGTCTTTTAAAATCTGTGTTCGTTTGTATCACAGGGTGGAATTGCACCCTTAAGGAAAGCACTTTTTGCCCTGGTCCAGATAGCTCCCAGCACTCAGACACCCACGATCGCTGGGATTGACAGTGAGACAGAATACGCCATCCATCCCACCTGATAATTGAATGCTTTCTGTTCTCCTCAGCTCAAGGACCTTTATGTAGCTAGTGGACTGTCAAAGCAAGAATGATCACACACCGTGGATTGAGTACAATGGAGCTTTATTAGGCATAACTGTTTATATATGGCAACACACACACACACACACACACACACACACACACACACACACACACACACACACACACACACACACACACACACACACACACACAGACTATATATTCTTCTTCTTAAACACATTCTGAATACAAATAAATTTCATATCTGGCTGCTTGTGAAGTTCTTACCACCTAGTGGTTAAAACTGGTGTATAGAGTTACTGGTAGGAGGTTGTGAGCTTAAATCCCTGCACTGCCCTCTGTATGGCTGTAAAATTTGATTCTTTGTATATACAGTGCACTGGTTTGGGTCATTTTTAACGTACATACAGTATATACTAGTAACAGGCGCTTTAGGAATCGTCTAAAGATTTTTGGCTTAATACTTAATAATACATGTTTGGCTGATATTTACTTGGAGCTTGGAGCCATTCTAGGTGTCATGGATAATGGACATTTCTCTACCAGACCACCGGAGGGCAACATTGTACATTTTTGATGAACTCTTCTTCAGTTTTGGGTTCCCCTGTTTTTGATGCTTGTTGTGCTGTTGTGTTGTTGTGTTGTTGTGTAATTAGCCACCTGATTTAAACCCCTGTGTCGTTCCATGACTTTGTCTAGCTTCGTTTTGTGTTTTTTTGCGCTCAGCCTTATCCCATTTATTGTGTATTCCTGAACCCAGAGTTTATTTTTGCTTTGTTTTGCCACCTTTTTCTTACTAGTCGTTCATTTTATATTCTTTTACCTGCCTTTTTAAGGCCCACATGATGCTTTAAACTTCCTGGGTGAAAATACTTTTCAGATGCTCAGTTGTCCTTCATGAGCTCCATCAATTTATACTCACATAAACAACATGAAAACTTAAGATACTTCATTATGGCTCCATCCATATGGGCAGGTTATGGACATTCCTGACATTCATCTAATATTCATTATTAAATGTAACCCCTGATTAGATCAATCTGACGTTACCGATTAATAATAAGCCCCAAATAGTGTTACACCATGTACCATGTGCTTATAGCACTATAGCCCTATGTCTACAAAAACAATCAGGATAAAGATTTTTGTTTATTTAGTGTTTTAATACGATTTCAAGTGAGAATGATTTACATCATGCATTTAACTACAAACCAGCTTTAAACTGAATCTAAATGTGAAGTGTGAACGGTGTGCATTAAAAAGGCTTGGATCTCTATCTGTATATCTATCTATCTGTTTATACAAACAGTTTACTGTATACACTAAACTTTATTGCTACATCTGTAAGGAATAAACAGACAACTCACTGACTGTATCACCAGCTCATCAATTTCTAATCGTTTCTCTACACAGCTTTAAAAAACGTGAACAGAATATTATACAGTGATTATTCTGAAATGAGCAAGACGGAGAAAGACAATATGAAAAAAGGTATTCAAATGTTTTTCTTTGCATAGCCGCGAATATAATTTGTAAATTATTATTATTATTATTATTATTATTATTATTATTATTATTATTATTATTATTATTATTATTATTATTATTATTATTATTTATATATTATTTTGTCTGGGTTATGGTATTAGGGTGTACAGTACAATGCATGATAAACTTAAAAAAGACATAAAATATAATATAAAAGTGCAGGCAGACATTACATTATTAATTTAACAAAGAAATATACTTTTTCATTGAACAAATAAAAAATAAATAAATAAATAAATAAATAAAACGTAAAACTGATCTGAAATTCACATCAGAGCTCTTCCATAAAGACAGTGAGACGTCGCTCCCAGAAGACGTCGCTCCCAGAAGACGTCGCTCCCAGAAGACGTCGCTCCCAGAAGACGTCACTCCCAGAAGACATCACTACCAGAGGACGTCTCTCCCAGAAGACGTCGCTCCCAGAAGACATCGCTCCCAGAAGACGTCACTCCCAGAAGACGTCGCTCCCAGAAGACGTCACTCCCAGAAGACATCACTCCCAGAAGACATCACTCCCAGAAGACGTCGCTCCCAGAAGACGTCACTTCCAAAAGACGTCACTCCCAGAGGTCACTCCCAGCCGAAATTCACCACATCAGCGTACACAGTGTCTTCTCTTTCGCTTTTAGTCCGGTTAGAGATAAGCACTGCAGCATACATATCTTCAGCCTCAATCTGTAGATAGATAGATAGATAGATAGATAGATAGATAGATAGATAGATAGATAGATAGATAGATAGATAGATAGATAGATAGATAGATAGCCATAAAAGGTGTTTTATGTGCCACTGATCAAACATCTGTCCCAGAGTCATTAATCTTTATTAACGTCATGAAGCTTTAATAAAATCCATTAGAGTTATAATGCTTCATAATATCACACTTTTCCCATAACAGAACACACGTGTTAGTTCTGACTTCACAACAAAAGCTTTTTATCAATAAACAGTGTCTAACATCTAGGAAACGTTTCGGGTTAAGCCGTTACTATTGAAACGATAATGTATTAGAACACTAATATAAGATATTAATATGAACTTCTAAAATAAATAAATAACCATACAGATTATATAACATATAATATTCTGTTTCTTGTATTTTTACTATGACTGTAAGCAGAAAGGAAAAGTGCAGCGAACTGAGAGAGAGTTCAGGTTTTTACCTGCTCTTGTGTTTGTCCGTCCTGCTGTGTGGCTCCTCCTGTGGCATCACAATGAAGTTTAGTCACTGAATCTGGATTTAATATAGAAACCAAACAGAGCTGTAATATTCAGTGAAGATCAGATGAGACAAAAAAAAATCACTAACAGTGATATGAATTTTCCTAAAATCAAAAGTTTTTTCCTATTTAAATTAAAATTTATGAATTTGGAAAAAACGAGGAAATATTTCTGGTCTTTGTAAACACAACGTGATATTTATTAGAAACTAGAGCTCAAATTTCTGGTGTCTTTTTCTCACCTTCTGTTTTCTTTTCTGTTTCTTTTACCCGGTTAGAGAAATGAACTGCAGTGTACTGAATGTCCTCAGTCTGGAAATAAACATTACAGATGAACAAATAGAAAATTTTATTTATTTATTTATTTATTTATTTATTTATTTATTTATTTATTTATTTATTTAACAACACATGATTTTTTTTAAATTGACATCTGCAAAATATCTTCCCTTCTAGTCTTAAAAGAAAGAAAAGATTTTTGCAAAACATGATGAAATTTATTTATTTATTTATTTATTTATTTATTTATTTATTTATTTATTTATTTATTTATTTATTTATTTAGATATTTATTCACTTAACAACAAATTGAACATTTATTTAAATTGTCATTTGTGAAATTTCTTCCCCTTTATTCTTAAAAGAAATAGGCGATTTTTTGGCTTTTTTATTTTACAATCTAACTATTAACCGATGACACAAGATAAAGACATCAGAGCTATTTAACATCTTAAAGCTTTAATTAAAATCAATTAGAGTGACATTGCTTCATAAAATCAGACTTTCCCATGACGGAAAATTGTACATTTTAATGTATTTTTATTATGACTGAAAGCAGAACAGTATTTTTAGATTTCAGGATTTTTACCTGCTCTTGTGTTTGTTCGTCATCCCATCGTTTGTCACAGCAACGAACACCAGTCACTAAATCTGGATTAAATATAGAAACCAAACATTGGTGTAATATTCAGCGGAGAATCCGATCAGATAGAAAATAACAAATATGCAAAACAAATGTCATTAAATAAAACACAATAAAGTTGATTTTTGCACATTTTGGTTTTGTGTTCTTGATTCTGATTGGCCAGAGTTTTGTTTAAGTAACAATAGCAATAACAACAGCCTTGACATTCACAAACCAAGCTTTATATTATTGCACTTGTTTTAACAAGTTATCGTTTCTATAGTAACAGTTGATTTATGGGAACTTAAACGTTGGACACGTTCTGAAATCCAAGACTTAATGTGTTGTTCAAAAGGAAAATGATTAACACTGATAAATGATGATGAAATCTAAACTCTCTAATCGGAGTTTCCGAAATTTCCAGTTGACTCATAATAATTAACAACTACTATAATATATAAATAACAATTACTGGAAAATATTTTTTTCAAAATATATCATTAAATATTTTCTAAACCCTGTTTCTATTGAAATGACTGTAAAATAAGTAGAATGTACTTACTGTAAAAACGCTGAGCAACATCTCTGTGTCTCTTCATACATATCAGGTAGACATTACAAATGATGGACATTAATAAAGCTTGAGAAAGACAGATGATGGTGATGGGAACAGAGATGTCAGGGCTGCACGAGTCACCCATTCTACTGACTGCTCCAAATGAGAAAATGTCAAAGAATAAAAAAATAAATCAGTCAAATAAAATTCACAAGAAATGTATTACTTTGATCTTAGAAATATTTTAGAGCTTTATGAGATTTAGTAGATTTTATTTAATCTTTATAAAAATAAGTTCATGGCTCGATGCTTAGACGTATTATACTCTCACTTTGTCCACTGGTTGCCGAAGCCTCTAAGCCGCAGTGTTGGTCAGTGAAGTGTTTGAATTCCTGGCAAAATATTTTCTTTTCTTTTTTTCTGAACTTCAAAATCGAACATTTTTTTACTTCTATGATTTTTTTTTTTATTTCTTTACTTTTGTAAAATGGTTATTTTCACTCCAGTCCTTGTCAACATATTTATGGATGAATTAGGGTTTAGACTGACTGACTAAAAGTGCACAAATTTACATAAGACCGCATGCTAGCATACTGTCATATTAGCTTGAAATGGAACATGAAGTGACCACCAATGGGAGCACTTTCAGGTTTATTCCCCCTGTTCCTGTAATCAGCTGCTGTGGACGTCTCTAATAAAATGTCTTTAGGAAATTTAACAAGGTTATCATGAAGAGAAGTACTGAAAGAAGGTCCTGGTGGATCAGCAGTCTACACCAGTAGCTATGATTACTGTTATCTTCTCTAACATCTGTAATTAACATCTATAATTGCTAATCATCTGTAAACATAAAGTCACTGTAATAGTTAGATTATTATACATTTATTAATGTAACATAACAGGTGTGTGAGAGAGAAATGATACTCACTGTTGCAGCTCATCAGTAGAGGTGGGACTGGTGTGTGTCACTGTACAAATGCTGTGCTGCCGCTCTTATATATTTATATATTCTCTCTCTCTCTCTCTCTCTCTCTCTCTCTCCCCCCCCACTTTCTCTCTCTCTCTCTCTCTCTCTCTCTCTCTCTCTCTCTCTCTCTCTCTATATATATATATATATATATATATATATATATATATATATATATATGGAAATGTTCCATGTAACTAAGACGTTTAACATTAATGAACATTTTACTCAATAGATTTCATTAAATTTAAATATATATAAAAAATATTTATAATTATAAATATATATATATATATATATATATATATATATATATATATATATATTTATAGAGAGAGAGAGAGAGAGAGAGTGAGAGAGAGAGTATATATATATATATATCTATATATATATATATATATATATATATATATATATATATATATATACATGCATTCATTCATTTTATTATTGCCCGTTGCAATATGCCTCTATTTAAATATTAAATTACAATATTTCATTCACAGACTTATGAACAATTAATAAAAAAACCTCAGAGCTTGACTCAACCTTGATATACATTCTTATTTCCTGTTTTTTGTGCAATGGTATTTTGCTCAAATACTTTTCAACACATATACAGGAAGACTAACAATAGCTCGTATGACACTTCTGACCACATGTCACACCCAACTGAACTTTGGCCAGCTTTTCTCAGTTTATAATTTAACCCTTTATGTTTCTTTGAAAATAAATTCACACCTAGACGAAATTGTTGGTTCCTTTTTATTAAAGAAACACAAACTCACAATGGTCAGTGAAATAATTTCAAACGTACAAAATTAATAATAAATATCAATTTAAGAAAAAAAACTGACTAATAAAAATTAGATATTGCTTTTGAATTGGGGTTCAAGAGAAGCATTTAAAAATAATTAAATAATGCAACTGGCCTGGACAAAAATTATGGTACCTCTAGAAAAGATTGAATATAATTTGACTACAGGGACCTGATAAACTAAAGTGTGTCTTGTGATTAACATCACGGGTTTCTTCAAACGTGTAACCAGTCGGCCTATTTAAGTGGTCTAACGTAGTCACTGTGCTGTTTGGTGTCATGGCGTGTACCACAGTGAACATGGCCCACAGAAAGTTAAGGAGAGAGAGAGATGTTTCAGGTAAATTAGAAGGTAAAGGCTATAAGACCATCTCCAAGCAGCTTGTTGTTCCTGTGACTACAGTTGCACATAATATTTAGACGTTAAAGGGGGACTAAATCGCTTGATTGCAGTGATTGCCTAAAAGTTGTGCAATAAAATATTAGGTAAAGGGTACCATCATTTGTGTCCAAGCCTGTTACATATTTTTTATGCTTCTGTTATACCAGAATGTGCAGTCTGCATCCAGGAACTTATATAAATCCACTATTTCAATATGCATTTGATGAAAAATCACAGTGTTGGGGCCTACAGAAACCCAGCACAATATCTTTGGTCTTACTTGCAGTGATCTGAAGGCAGTTGGATCAGTTCTCTGTACATTGCATCATCCTCTTCAGTGATAAGGCCAATAATAGCAGAGCTATCAGAGAACATATGTGGTTTTGCAGCCTGTGTGCGTGTTGGAGTGTGTGTCATGTGTGTCTGTGGGTCGGTGGTGATGTCAGGGGTGTGAATTTGAGTGTGTTTTTTTTGTGTGTGTGTGTGTCTGTGTGTGTCTGTGTTTCTGTGTGTGTGTAAGTAAACAAGTAAAAAAAAAATAAAGAAAAAATAATTAAACAAGTAAAAAAGTCATAACAATAAAAAATAAATAAATAAGTGTGTGTGTGTGTGTGTGTGTGTGTGTGTGTGTGTGTGTGTGTGTGGGTGTGTGTGCGTGTGTGTGAAAATCAGGTCAGGTCAATCTTCCTTCTATCACAGATGTATGATGCGGTCGCATGTCGCAAAAAGGCATGAAGCCTTTATTATTGCCATATACACATTACAGCATAGTGAAATTCTCTTTGCATTTCCACTCTTTACTTTACTTTACCTGACCCTGGGGTCAGTGCGCAGGATCAGCCATGATAAGGCATCCCTGGAGCAGGGAGGGTTAAGGGCCTTGTTCAACAGCAACAGCAGTTGTTTAACTTAAACCCCTGACCTTCCAATCAAAATCCCAGAGCCTTAACGTCTTAAGCCACACCTTCCCTTTGGCATGCAGGATGGCACATACTGTATCACCTCATATTTGCATGTTATGATGTTTTGCCATATTGTGTAAATGAACATAATGTTTCCTGGCAAAGGAAATTGCTATTTCTGCTAAAACCATGACATTAGTCAGGTAAAAGTTTACATCATGCTGTAACATTATACAGCACTTGTCTACATAGCAATGCAGGGTAATGCAGATACAGGAATGTCCTCAGACCCAGGAGCAATGATCCAGGTGCCACATCAGTACTTTCTGAAGTAGGTATGGAGCTCATGACTGGTTCCTGTAACATGGAATGAAAGTTCCCGGAATTGTATTTTATGGCCTACTGTGTTTTTCCCAGATGCTCAATTTACTACAATGGGGCAACATGAGAGACGAGTTTATTCCCGCTCAAGTTGTTTAGCTGGAGCTTTAGTTTCAAAATAAGTAAACAAGTAAAAATAATAATAACAATAAAAATAAATAAATAAAAAAATAATTTAAATAAAAACAAATAAACAAATAAACAATAAATAAATAAATATGTTATCTGTAGTTCTTTCTTTCTTTCTTTCTTTCTTTCTTTCTTTCTTTCTTTCTTTCTTTCTTTCTTTCTTTATTATTCATGGCATAATTTAGAAAGTCAGAATGCACAGAAGGTGTCCTTTCTACCACACTACTTAGTACCGACTTCAGTTCCAGTTTAGACCACGTGTCTCTTTTTAAGGACATGGTTAGGGGTCGCTGTCCATGGTGTTGAAATTCACATGATCCAACTTCGAATGTTACAATGAAGTATAAAATCTAACTGCAGCTTATAATACTAACATGATGGAGATGTTTATTAAATTAGTAACTCTGAAATTTTTCTTTTTATTCTAAAAAAGTAATTCAAACTTCAGCATTCATTTAGAACAGATACCAAAATCACTAACTAGTAGTTAAAAAAAATATCCGGTTTTATCCACGAGGTGGCAGCATTCAGCTTTGTTAGTCAAATCTGGAAATAAAAAAAGTTGAGGTAAATTATAAAACTGAAGTTTTGTGAATATATAACAGATTTTCTTACATATTTTTCTGACTTAAATGTAGTGTCTATATACTTAGTGAGAGTTTAACAATCCTGTGTATTTTATAAGTTTTATAATATATTCTGACATATTCACACAATTTATTGACAGTCCTCAGTGCCTTTAATAACTGATCTGTTTCCTGTCACAGAGCAGACACAGAAGTTCATTGTGTTCAACGACACTGTTTATAGAGGACTTCTGGGATGTATTACAGTTTCTGTAACATGTATTGAAGGAGTCATCAGCGTCAGCATGGTATTTTTATTTTTAATCACATTTAGGTTCAGCTCCCTAAATGGTGTAGAATACAATGGTGAGGAAGAGACTAAAGGCAGAGATGGAGGTAGCAGAGATGAGGATGTTGAGGTTCTCTTTAGGAGTGACGAGGATGGACAGGATTAGGAACAAGCACATCAGAGGGACAGCTCAGGTTGTGTGTTTTTGAGGACAAGGTCAGAGGGACTAGATTGAGATGGTTTGGACATGTACAGTAGAGAGGAGGGAGATGGTTATATTGGTAGAAGGAGGTTGGAGATGGAGCTGCCAGGTAAGAGATCAAGAGGAAGGCCAAAGTGGAGATATATGGATTTGTTAAGAGAGGACATGAAGATAATCGGTGTGAGAGTAGAGGATTTTAAGTGGAAACAGATGATTCGCTCTGGGACCCCTATTTTTTTTTTTTTTCATCATACTGATGTACTGACAGCAACTTGAGTGAAAAGTAGAATTTCTTAAATATTTGAACACATTTCAGAATTCCTTGGTATTATATTTCCATTTTATCTTTTCTATCTGTTTTTTTTTTACTTTTATTTGTTTTTTATATTTTTTCTACAAAGCAGTAACTTGGAACATGAGAAATAGAGCAGAATATTTAAAATTTATATTTTTTTATAATATTCAGATTTCCTTCTACATATTGATTGCCTAAAAAACTTTCACATAACCTACTCTTTGTACATTTTTAACAATAACTTTACAAGCAGGATTTTTTTTTTAAAACCAGGTCAATAGCAAGGCTTAAAAATAAACTGCAATGAATTTTCCACTGCACATGAGAGGACAAATAAACCTGTGATGTGGTTTGGTGAGAGACGATGACATTCTATTTGGCTGTGAAACCAATCACATGGTATCATTTGGGGCGTGTTTATTACAGACCAGCTTTAGTATAAAGGAAATATTTGCTTCAGGCAGATTCATAATCTGATGATAAAAGGAATTTAAAACGGATTGGTAAAATGACACGGATCTGGATTTCAGTTCTGCTCCTGTGTAGCACCAAGTGTAAGTTTTTGTTGTGTTTGTTTTGTTTTAAATTCCTGTTCTGTTCACTTTAAGATGATTTCTTAGCACCGAAATATAGTTGTAAGAAAAATGCAAAATCTGTTTGTTGTTTTCTGCATTTTTATTCTAGATACAGTCGAGTCTGATAAACGTTGTGTTACTACAGAATCCCCCCCAAATCCAGATGTTTATCAGGCTGAAGAAAAGCTCAGTGTGAATATCGGAGCCTCGGCTACTCTACAGTGTTGTGTTTTAGGAACAGAAAACGGAGACATTATCTGGTTTAAGCAACAAAACACAAAACAGCCTCAGGTTATAGTCAGATTATTTAACACTGCCAGAGAAAAGTTTTACAAAGAATTCCAAAATTCTCGTTTTCAAATTAAAAGGTTTGGACACTGCTTCAATTTGACCATTTTAAACACCACCCTGTGTGATGAAGCCACATATTACTGTGCGCTCGTGTCTACTGATGGAACTCGTGTACAAATGAAAGGTAGGATTTCTACTGAAACGAATGATGGGACTGATTAAATGCTGTAACGTTTTATTCTTCACCGACATTCTCAACATTCTTCGACAATATTTAGGTCTAGTTTTTAGTGACGTGTCGTGATAAACGTTTCTAGGTGAGCGTGTTAACGCTGAAACATCTAAAGCAGCTCTGTGTGATAATTCAGTGTTGTGTGAACCAACACCGCATGGAAACAACACTAACACCGACACACGACACGACACAGGTAACATTTCTTATAGCTTTATAAATCATAATAAATACTTGTGCTCATAACGGTATTGATTAATGATCAGATCTCTACATCGGACAGTGATCGGTTTGGGATCGGCTTTGGGTTTGTGCGCACTTCTGATTTTCTGTCTCACTTATTTCATACTGAGGAGAAGAAAAGGTGATAAAAGTAAGTGTCATCAGACAATTAAAGTTACTTTTACATCTTTAACAATGGGTAATAATTGTGTTTGTGAATTAACAGTGAAGGAACTGGACAAATCTCCAGGAATAAGAGAGGTACGTTTACAGATAAGTAAAAACTGTGAGAATATAGTAGCTTAAAAAAAATAAAATCTATATTTATATGTTTTATCGGTCATTTATTTATAATAGATACTAAAAATATGTCTTTAATCATAGAGAAATGTCACTACTATGACACACTGTCTTGTATTTATTTCAATTTAATATCATTTCTGTTTTCAGGAATCTCATATAAACAGATTTTCTTACGAAGCTTTGCAGTTCTTCGGGTGGAAAGTCCAACCTGGACGAACGGATGATTTCATGTACACTGATGTAATGTATATGAAACTGTAAAACATAAAAAGACAGAAATCATATTATTAATAGTTAAACTGCTGGGATGCTTCATGTTTTACTGCAATATACATGTTAGTGATGATATTCCACAGTTCCTCATGTCAGGTGTGCGTAATTATTATTATTATTATTATTATTATTATTATTATTATTATTATTATTATTATTATTATTATTATTATGTAGAAACAGTGAACTGAAATATTTACTTGTATGAATTGTATTAAATTACTAAAATGAATGAATTAGTAAAAAAAAATGAGGTACCTTTTATTTTAATTGTGTTAATTTTCTTACAATAAATATTAATATTTATAATGTTTTCTGGTAAACTCACAACTGTCCGGGAAATAATGTGGTATAATATTTTAACTACGAAGGTGAAGTTCATAGCGCTGGATAAGAAATGTGGATATAAGGGACATGATTTTGAGCCTCATTCTGTAGAAGCATGGATGTGGTGTATGATGGATGTGGTGTATGATATTATATGATGTATGATGGATGTGGTGTATGATATTATATGGTGTATGATGGATGTGGTGTATGATATTATATGGATATCATATAATTGTCTCTGTGGACACGAATCATTTAATAATAGTAACATTTTGTCATGAGTCTCCGCTTCACACCGAGCGCACAACATGTGTCGTCTTTGATTAGTTTGTCTACTTAAACTCTTGCATGTCTTGTAATCTCTAGAAGGTGTTCTTGTGTTCTTGTGACCACAAGTGCTAGACGTCGCATCGTCGTCCTGTTAACAGTAAGAAATCACTAAACCTTATACTGTTAGCTGCAGGATTGTTAGCATGTACATTCAATTTTGTACATTAGCAAGAATTTATGTGCTAACAAACGAAACGTGTTCTTGACTTTTGACAGGAAATAACACAATACTAGTCAGTAGATGGAGCCAGCGCTGTGTGGTAGTGATGTTGAGAGAAACTCTTGACTGCTTGAGTGAATGATGCAACAGAAACTGGAATGAAGAGACGCCATGTCTAGCAGGTCCTGAGCAATAATTTACAGGGGAATAAAAACACGACACAAAATTGTATTTCTGGTTGAAAGTTGGTACTGTTACTGAAATCAACTGTTAGAGCAGGATATATATAAAAACACATCACAGCCTACAAACATGGCCGCTATAGACTACGATCGCGAGGATTCTCACTCACTTCCATCTATTTCCACTAGTGATGTAACACATCTGGTGTCAATCAGCCATAAATACAACAGAATTTAATAGAAAAATACAAAGCACTTATTTAGTATACAGTAGCTAACAGTTCAGTGTGTATTATTTTTAATTATTTCTATTAAATTTGCATAGAAAAATGACCAATTAAAGTGTGAAGGACCTTAATCATGTACCTAAGAATGTTTGTATCAGATGTCTTGTATCTTATATATGTAACCGTCTTGTATCTTATATATGTAACCGAGAGAGAGAGAGAGAGAGAGAGAGAGAGAGAGAGAGAGAGAGAGAGAGAATGTGATTGGTTAGTGTCACATGCTGGTGAAGGAGGAGCTGCGTTAAGGCCTGAAATAAATTCCACCCACGTCTACACTGATATCTTCTATGATCATGATTCAGAAAATGAGGCATCATATATGTGTGTGTGTGAGAGAGAGAGAGAGAGAGAGAGAGAGAGAGAGAGAGAGAGAGAGAGAGAGAAAGATAGAGAGAGAGAGAATGTGATTGGTGAGTGTCACACGCTGGTGAGGGAGGAGCCTCAGGACCATCAGATCTGGTTACGTCTGATTAAGTGTTGATATAGAGTGATACTAGAGAGAGAACATTTAATTTAATTCAATTTTATTTGTGGAAATTAATTGGCATTGCTGAGCCACTGATTCTGTACGTTATTCTGTGAATGATCCTGCCTTGTATTGTCATATCTCATATCTTATTCTTCCCTTTTGTTTAACAGTCTAAAGTTCCTCTGTAGCATTTACATAATATTCACATTACATTTACATTTACATGTACATTAACACTTACGTTTACATCAGACACCGTAATACTAAGTGACTTGAAGACATTTTGTTTGATTTATTTAACTGAGAACTTGAGTTTCAGGATTTTAATGTTTAAAGGCCTAACAGTTGCAGATCTGACAGTCTGGGATTTGAACTCATAACCTTCTGGTCGGTCAGTAATCCAACATCATAAGCACTACCTCTGATTTTCTAGAAGGTCTGAGAGTCTGAAGGTCTGAGTGAAGGTCTGAGAGTCTGAAGGTCTGACAGTCTGAAGGTCTGACAGTCCTGGTCTAGTTCCATCATCTTTTCTTTTTTTCATACATAAACAGTGCTGAATGGTTTTGCGATGGCACAGTAGTACATGGCTTCATCAGACTGGATGATGTTAGAAATGGTCATACTGGAGCAGTTTGAAGAGATTTGTAATTGAAAACAAAGATTTTGGAATTCATTGAAAAATGTGACTTCAGCAGTTTTATACAATGTTTTATGTTTGGTTGCTTAAACCAGATAACTGCTCCAACATGTTCACCAGAAACACAGCAGTGTAGAGTAGCCGAGTCCCCCATATTCACACAGAGAACTTTGTCAGGCTGATAAACTGCCTTTGGATCGGGACCTGAATAATTCCTGCGAAGTTTAACTGTATCTAGAAAAGCCAATGTATGATTTAGTTACATTTAATCCTTATGCATCGAGGATTAAAATAAATAAATAAATAAATAAATAATAATAATAATGGTCTAATAATTAGAAATTATTACATCGTAGCAATATATTATAAAATATAATAATAATAAAAACTCTGATTTAAAAATAAATATTACTTACTTAAAATGTCGTGTGTGCACACAGAGCTTCAGACACAACTTCCTCACAGAAGCATTCCCATAGTGTCAGCACTGACGCAGCGTCTCGTTCCATTCTCAGGGAACCGGGTTACATACGTAGCCTGGTGTAGTTTCCTTCCACACATTTTCCTGAAATTTACCAGGATTGTTCCAAATTAGGCTACATTTGGCTACATTTAGTGGGGCAAAAGGTCACACTTTTGCCCTTTTCAGCACAATGAACATACATACAGACACAAAAATGCACACATAAAATGTCCACTAACACACGCACCCAAAACACACACACACACACACACACACACACACACACACACACACAACACACACACAAGCATTGGGCATTGCAATTCATTGGGCCTCCAAAAAACAAAAACAATCATTTGTAAATATTTCACACTTGTTATATGCATTTGTCCAGCTTTTTTTCTTCTACCAACAAGCTTTACACACACACACACACACACACACACACACACACACACACACACACACACACACACACACACACGTCGTGTTTTCATATTCGAATCATATTTGTTTCCTCTCTCTAATTTATGAACTTAGTTGCATCAGTCAGCTTTGAGCTGGGGATGTTTGACATACACCAGTCAGTGGTTATCCAAAATAATATTTAATAATTTCTGCTTATTTTACTCAAAAACATGGCATAATTTCATGAGGTTTATTGTTTAAAAATTACATATAACAAAAAGCTAAAGGTGTAAAGGCAGTTTTATTCACAATAAATTATGCCATGTTTTTGAGGTGTGTGTGTGTGTGTGTGTGTGTGTGTGTGTGTGTGTGTGTGTGTGTGTGTGTGTGTGTGTGTGTGTGTGGCCCATTTTTGGGTGATCAGATGGCATCAGGTAGGCAAAATAGACATAACAAGTGTAAAATTTTCACAAATGTAAGCTGATCACACAGGATGGTGATCATGGTAGAATTTTTGATTTATAAGCATTCGAGTCAATTTGACCTGGAAAAAAAACAGGTTTTATTATTTACTGACATTAAAAAAGGTCAAAATGGTTTCAAAACAATTTCCTGGCTTTGAAATATACCCGCCTGTAATTGTGCAATAACTTTTGTGCCTCTATAGTGAAAATAATTCAAAATATCTGTTTTTTTAACTAGAAAATGGGGCATTTTTGCATATTAATGAGGTTTATTATACCAAATATTACAAAAATGTTTGCAAAATATATGTTAATACGTTGTAAACAAGTTAGACAAAAAAAGTGAAAAAAAGGCTATCATATATACTTCATTTTTTATAAGCAGTCAAAACAGACAAGGTCAACTTGACTCAGCGCTCCTAATTTGCACAGGAATTCAGACGATGTCTGCAGAAGGGATATTCACAGGTTGGAGTTTCCCGAGTCAATAACTCCTGAGCTAAACACTGTTACTACACAAAACGTGGTTGTAGCTGCCTCTCTACATTACTACGAGAGAAAAGAGGTGTTATTTGTGTAGTAACTGCGTTTAGCTCAGGAGTTATTGACTAAAATGACTAAAATGCCACTCAGACCCTGAAGCTCAGTACTACCATCTGCTGGTAGCTCTGCCGAAAATGAAAATGATTTTTTTTTTCATATTGCAGATTTATCACCCGGGCCGGACTCTCTCTCTCTCTCTCTCTCTCTCTCTCTCTCTCTCTCGCTCTGTCTGTGTGTGTGTGTGTATATATATGCACAAACAATATCTCAATATATTTTAAATGCCATGTATAAATATTTTAGTAGGTTATATAATGTAATAGAATATTAATAGAATATTATTTAAAATACGTCTCTTACATATTCAAATATAAATACCAAAAAAAAATGTATACCAAAAAAAACATAGTTTCTTATGGTTACTGTTTCTGGGTTTGTTCTTAGATTTGTATGTTTTGATGAGATCAAGAACTAACAAAGTTCCTGGTAAATTACTGGGAGAGTTCATGTGTGAACTAAAGCCAGGACATTACTGGGAAAGAGGACAATTTGTTTGTGTGTCCTATAAAATGTTTAGAGGTAGGTAGTTAGGTACATAGGTAGGTAGATAGATAGATAGATAGATAGATAGATAGATAGATAGATAGATAGATAGATAGATAGATAGATAGATAAATAGATAGATAGATAGATAGATAGATAGATAGATAGATAGATAGATAGATAGATAGATAGATAGATAGATAGATAGATGTTGGCCACAACACATATTTCATATTTGTTTAATTAATTAAATGAAACAGTGCAGATGAAGTATGTTTACTTTTTTCCTCTTTATTCAGGTAACTATATAGAAATATAATGTTTAATGTAAGAAGAAGAGAAGTGCTTTATAAATGCCACAACAATGTCACTTAATTAGAAATTAGTTCACAGTGGAATAAACACATTGGTCTCCTGTTGTGTCAGTTTGTGTCCGACTTTTTACTGCGTTCCGTTTAGAGAATTCCAAAGCTGTGTAATTCAGCGTGTCAACTTCAGATTCCTGTAAATCAACAAAATCTGACATTATTGTGGAAAACTAAGTGAACAACACAAAAAGACCAGTAGTGAGATTTACTTCATTCTTTGCTGCAGATTTAATCTTACACTAAACATTAATCTTACACTAAACATTAAACTTACACTAAACACTAAACTTACACAAAACATTAAACTTACACTAAACATTAATCTTACACTAAACATTAAACTTACACTAAACGTTAATCTTACACTAAACATTAAACTTACACTAAACATTAAACTTACACTAAACATTAATCTTACACTAAACATTAAACTTACACTAAACATTAATCTTACACTAAACAATAAACTTACACTAAACATTAAACTTACACTAAACACTAAACTTACACTAAACATTAAACTTACACTAAACATTGAACTTACACTAAACATTAAACTTACACTAAACGTTAATCTTACGCTAAACGTTAAACTTACACTAAACACTAAACTTACACTAAACATTAATCTTACACTAAACATTAAACTTACACTAAACATTAAACTTACACTAAACATTAAACTTACACTAAACATTAATCTTACACTAAACATTAAACTTACACTAAACATTAATCTTACACTAAACAATAAACTTACACTAAACATTAAACTTACACTAAACATTAATCTTACACTAAACAATAAACTTACACTAAACATTAAACTTACACTAAACATTAACTTACACTAAACACTAAACTTACACTAAACATTCATCTTAACTAAACACTAAACTTACACTAAACACTAAACTTACACTATACATTAAACTTACACTAAACACGGCTTACTCAAGAACGGGACCACACACACACACACACACGCACACAACCACACGCACACACACACACACACACACACACACACACACTGTCACATGCACACACACACACACACCACACATACACACACACACACACACACACCACTCACACACTGTCACACACACTGTCACACACACTCACACACACACTGTCACGCACACACACCACACACACACACACTACACTAAACATTAAACATACACTAAACATTAAACTTACACTAAACATTAAACTTACACACATATGCACACACATATGCACACACATATGCCCACACACACACACACACACACACACACACACACACACACACACACACACGCACGCACACACACACGCACACGCACACGCACACAGCCCCCCCCCACACACACACAGAGCCCCCCACACACACACACACACTACACACACACAAACACATCTATACACACACAGACACACACACACACACACACACACACACACACACACACACACACACACACACACACACATAAAATGATGGATCACATTTTATACACAGAAGAATGTTTACATTCTCTGCATTCCTCAGTATTTGTTTCTTCATATATTTAATTACTCAGTATGTTTAGATTCTGTTGCAATTTAATACCCTCTAAATTTTATTCTAAAAATAAAATAATAAAATATTTAATAAAAATAATAAGTAAAACATATTTGACTATTTACATACAGTATAAAGACAATAAAAGAAGCTGGAATCTTGTTCATATACAATAAATTTGTCCACATACCTGCCTCGTTCCTGGAGAATCTTCAATAGCAGAATCGTTTGCTATTAATACAGAAATTTACATAATATTATATTATTTTGTTTTAAATATAATTGTAGTTAAGTAATTATTAGCACTTACTTTTATCACCTTTTCTTCTCCTCAGTATGAAATAAGTGAGGCAGAAAATCAGAAGTGCGCACAAACCCAAAGCCGATCCCAAACCGATCACTGTCCGATGTAGAGATCTGATCATTTCTGTTTCTGATGCAATAGTAACATGATCACCTTCAAACATTGATCAGGATTCACTTAGTAAAAGTCTGTAACTCAGTGTTGTTGAAGAAAACACAGTTAACATTTCATTACTTCACTATTATTTATCTTCCAGGTTGAACATGTTAATTGTTCAACGTGCGAATTGCTTCCTGCTCAGTTGTGAATCGCGTTCTGTGCATTTGTGAATCACTGCACGCATTTGTGGATCGCGTTCTGTGCATTTGTGGATTTGAAACATTTCTAACGTCAAGACGTGCACAAGAATCCACAAATAGGTGGACTCCGCCCACCGTCTACTCCAGCCAATCGGACAACGGTCTCGTGGCGCTGACCAATCGTGGCACGGTCTACCTCAAACCATTCACTTTCTGATTTACTCGCACTATCACAGTGTAATATGTACTGCAAAATACGATTAAAAAAAACAACAAATAAAAAACATTTGTCGCAGATTCGAGCCCAATCTGGTAACCCTGTATGGATTGTAGCCAGCACTAAGGGTTAGTTCAATTCTGCTTTCTTTGGAAACGATTTCAGCATCATCAATGGGTCCAGTGGTAGTGTGAAGAGCGAGTAAATCAGAACGTGATTGGCTGGAGTAGACGGTGGGCAAAGGACGATGAGCAGGAAGCAATTCGCAAATAAATACAATTTATAAACATTTTTTTATTTGCAAATCCCATTTTATTAATTTGTGAATTTCATTTCTTTTTGTGAAATTTGTAAAAATATTTGTGAAACTCTTTATATTTATTTGTGGATCATAGTGTATTTATTCAGAATAACGAAACAATTCTGACCCCATAGTTAACAGTCATCAGGAAAATATCACTACATTAAACCAGGAGCTTAAACATTCAGAATCAACTCAGAATCCTATCTTTAATTTGCAATAGTAACATAATCACCTATAAACTGATCAGGATCACAGCGAGTATTTCACTACATCATCAATTTAATCCAAATTATACCTTTAATTTTTAAACATGTCCCATCTCCAAAAACGCTGTATGGGTTTGTGATGGCACAGTAGTACATGGCTTCATCAGACTGGATGATGTTAGAAATGGTCATACTGGAACAGTTTGGAGAGATTTGTACTTGAAAACGAAGATTTTGGAATTCATTGAAAAATGTGATGTCAGTAGTTTTAGACGATCTGCTCATAATCTGGGGATGTTTTCTGATTGGTTGCTTAAACCAGATAACTGCTCCAACATCTTCAC
>NC_062534.1:2890557-2960557 GCF_022655615.1 Tachysurus fulvidraco
TCTGACATGTTCACACATAATTTATTGACAGTCCTCGGTGCCTTTAATAACTGATCTGTTTCCTGTCACAGAGCAGACAGAGAAGTTCATTGTGTTCAACGACACTGTTTATAGAGGACTTCTGGGATGTATTACAGTTTCTGTAACATGTATTGAAGGAGTCATCAGCGTCAGCATGGTATTTTTATTTTTAATCACATTTAGGTTCAGCTCCCTAAATGGTGTAGAAGACAATGGTGAGGAAGAGACTAAAGGCAGAGATGGAGGTAGCAGAGATGAGGATGTTGAGGTTCTCGTTAGGAGTGACGAAGATAGACAGGATTAGGAACAAGCACATCAGAGGGTCAGCTCAGGTTGTGTGTTTTTGAGGACAAGGACAGAGGGACTAGATTGAGATGGTTTGGACATGTAGAGAGAAGAGAGATGGTTATATTGGTAGAAGGAGGTTGGAGATGGAGCTGCCAGGTAAGAGATCAAGAGGAAGGCTTGAAGGAAGTGGAGATATATGGATGTGTTAAAAGAGGACATGAAGGTAAGTGGTGCGAGAGTAGAGGAAGTTAAGTGGAAACAGATGATTCGCTCTGGGACCCCTATTTTATTTTTCATTATACTGATGTACTGACAGAAACTTGAGTGAAAAGTATAATTTCTTAAATATTTGCACAAATTTCAGAATTCCTTGGTATTATATTTCCTTTTTATCTTTTCTATCTTTTATTTATTTATTTATTTATTTATTTATTTATTTGTTTGTTTATTTGTTTGTTTGTTTGTTTGTTTGTTTGTTTGTTTTACAAAGCACTAACTTGGAACATGAGAAATATTTTTATAATATTCATATTTCCTTCTACATATCGATCGATTAAAAAAACTTTCACATTGTCAGTAATACATCAGTTAGAGCCCAGTGGTTTATAACCTACTCTTCTTCCATTTTTAACAATAACCTTACCAGCAGCGTTTTTTTTTTTGTTGTTGTTTTTTTTTTTTTTTTAACCAGGTCAATAGCAAGGCTTAAAAATAAACTGCAATGAATTTTCCACTACACATGAGAGGACAAATAAACCTGTGATGTGGTTTGGTGAGAGACGATGCCATTCTGTTTGGCTGTGAAACCAATCACATGGTATCATTTGGGGCGTGTTTATTACAGACCAGCTTTAGTATAAAGGAAATATTTGCTTCAGGCAGATTCATAATCTGATGATAAAAGGAATTTAAAACGGATTGGTAAAATGACACGGATCTGGATTTCAGTTCTGCTCCTGTGTAGCACCAAGTGTAAGTTTTTGTTGTGTTTGTTTTGTTTTAAATTCCTGTTCTGTTCACTTTAAGATGATTTCTTAGCACCGAAATATATTTGTAAGAAAAATGCAAAATCTGTTTGTTGTTTTCTGTATTTTTATTCTAGATACAGTCGAGTCTGATAAATGTTGTGTTACTACAAAATCCCCCCCAAATCCAGATGTTTATCAGGCTGAAGAAAAGCTCAGTGTGAATATCGGAGCCTCGGCTACTCTACAGTGTTGTGTTTTAGGAACAGAAAACGGAGACATTATCTGGTTTAAGCAACAAAACACAAAACAGCCTCAGGTTATAGTCAGATTATTCAACACTGCCAGAGAAAAGTTTTACAAAGAATTCCAAAATTCTCGTTTTCAAATTAAAAGGTTTGGACACTGCTTCAATTTGACCATTTTAAACACCACCCTGTGTGATGAAGCCACATATTACTGTGCGCTCGTGTCTACTGATGGAACTCGTGTACAAATGAAAGGTAGGATTTCTACTGAAACGAATGATGGGACTGATTAAATGCTGTAACGTTTTATTCTTCATCAACATTCTCAACATTCTTCGACGATATTCAGGTTTAGTTTTTAGTGACGTGTCGTGACAAACGTTTCTAGGTGAGCGTGTTAACACTGAAACATCTAAAGCAGCTCTGTGTGATCATTCAGTTGTGTGTAAACCAACACCGCATGGAAACAACACTAACACCGACACACGACACGACACAGGTAACATTTCTTATAGCTTAATAAATCATAATAAATACTTGTGCTCATAACGGTATTGATTAATGATCAGATCTCTACATCGGACAGTGATCGGTTTGGGATCGGCTTTGGGTTTGTGCGCACTTCTGATTTTCTGTCTCACTTATTTCATACTGAGGAGAAGAAAAGGTGATAAAAGTAAGTGTTTTTGTCATCAGATAATAATTTCATATTTTTTATTTTCATTTCCAAAATGAATAAATGTGCTTCTGTATTAATAGTGACATCGTCTATAGAAGATTCCCCAGTAATAAGAGAGGTACGTGTGCTAAAAAATAACAACAATATAGTATTGGCTTTATACAATAATATGTGTGTAATTCTGTATTTTTTTGTAGTTATCGCTTGCAATTATCACACGAGTCTTTTTTCTGTATGTGAAACATTTCTACTCGTTATTTGTTCTGAATATATTTTATACAGTCAGTTTAATGATATTAAAGTGTTAGTTTGTGTGTATGGTGCAATTACTAATGTTTTATTATTATTTTAATGATTTTGAATTGTTTTATTTTAATTCAGGAATCCGAAGAAGAAACGCTGAATTATGCGGCTTTGCAGTTCTCCAAGAAGAAAAACAAAGCCGGGAAAAGAAAAGCAGGTTCTTCAGATGAGTGTGTGTACTCTGATGTGAATAAAACTCAAAGATCGAACAGAAATAATTTATAACACACGGTTACAGTACGTCACTTTAAAGAAAAAAAAATTATATTCTCATTTATGGCATCATAAAATTCTGTGGTTAATTAATGGTTCTTATATTTATTACCGTTTTTGTTAATACATTTTTTTTTACATAATTCAACAACTTACAGATAAATTCTAGAAGCAACACTGATGTATGTGACAGAAGAAAAACAGAAGAAATTTTTTTTTTAAAAATCATAGTAAGAAAGATTAAAGAAGGTTTTTTTTTGTCGTTTGTTTATTTCCATGCGACATGTTTTACTTCTGTACAAATGTTCATTAATAAATAGAACTCTTAACTTTCATTATTTCTCTCTCTTTTTTTCTTTCAACTGTCCTATTATTAATATTAATTTGTAACGGAAAAAAAAAAGTTGCACTTTGTGGAGATCATTTGTATGCTTTTTTCTTTAACAATAAACGTACAAACAATATTATTAAGTAATCTAATGCACTTTAACAGTATTCTGAAAAAAATAATAATTACAATACAGTAGGTATGAAAGTAAACTAGTCACTGAAGCCATCTGTAATCTGAACACGAATCGGGCCTTTAGTAATAAAACTACTGAAATACAATGTAATACTACTGAAATATAATGAAATACAAATGTTTTGAACTCTTCGTTCCCCAAAATAATCCTTACTCTTTATGAGAGACTTTGTACTAACTGAGAATGATTTAAATAAACAACGATTAGATGTTACATTTGTGACTAAACCACTAAACCACATTTTCCATTCTGTCTTATCTTCAACACAAAGATGAGGAAAAAAAACTGTGGTGTAGATCAGAATACCATGTGATCGCTTCTCAGCCTAAAACAACCAATCACAGGTGTTCTGGGTGTACACAGTACAGCCTGTCTCTAGTCTATAAGTAGTCTTCTATCTCATTCATGTCGTATTCTGTTCATAAATGAGATGTAGAAAGTCTAGTAAATTAAAAATGGACATGTTTTGGATTTTGAGATTGATCTTCAGCATCATGTGTAAGTGAAGTACAAGCTTAAACATTTATGTCTTGATTCTTGTTTGTTTTTTTTTGTTTTTTTTTTAAGGTTATTATTCATGTTCCTGTTTGTTAAAAAATATTATTAGCAACATTATTATTGATGCATTTGTGTTTCTAGACACACCCCATCCTGGTAGACACTGGGTTACTGCACAATCTCCAACAATGCCACCAGTTTATCAGCCTGATAAAGAGCTAAGTGTGAATATCGGAGACTCGGCGACTCTACAGTGTTGTTATGATTCTCAGAATGTAGTTGGAATAATAGACTTGTTTAAACAACCAAAGAATAAAAGACCTCAGATTGTAGTCACAGTGTATAAAAGCGATAGTGAAATTTTTTACACTGGATTCCAAGAGTCTCGTTTTAAAATAGAAAAATCTTTAAACTGCTTCAGTATTATAATTTTAATGGTCACTCAGTCTGATGAAGCCATGTATTACTGTGCAGTGACGTTACCCAACCTTGTGTTTGGAGATGGAACTTATTTACAAATTAAAGGTAGGATTCTGAGTTGATTCTGAATGTTTAAGCTCCTGGTTTAATGTAGTGATATTTTCCTGATGACTGTTAACATGTTCAACCTGGAAGATAAATAATAGTGAAGTAGTGAAATGTTAACTGTGTTTTCTTCAACAACACTGAGTTACAGACTTTTACTAAGTGAATCCTGATCAATGTTTATAGGTGATCATGTTACTATTGCATCAGAAACATCTAAAGCAGCTCTGTGTGATCATTCAGTGGTGTGTGAACCAACACTGCATGGAAACAACACTAACACCAACACACAACACAACACAGGTGAGATGTCAGTGTTTTGTACTAATCTAAATATAATGTGGTGAAATAACAGAATCAGAAATGATCAGATCTCTACATCGGACAGTGATCGGTTTGGGATCGGCTTTGGGTTTGTGCGCACTTCTGATCTTCTGTCTCACTTATTACATACTGAGGAGAAGAAAAGCTGATAAAAGTAAGTGTTTTTGTCATCAGATAACAAGTAGAGTTTTTTTATTTTTTCATTAAAATAATTGGTGTGTTTCTGAATTCATAGTAAACGCTTCTATTGAAGATTCTCCAGGAACAATGCAGGTATGTGTACAAATAAATACTGATCTTTTCACTATTATATACTCTACAGATAATTCTGTTCTTTCTGTAGATATCACTGTGTCTGCTTTATTTATGATGAGTCTCATTTCTAATTTTTTTACTTGTAAAATGTCTCTACATTCAGATATTTTTCCTCCTTTATGTTCTAGATATAATTCATACAGTCAGTTTGATCAGCTTTACACAACAATCCCAAACTTTTATCTTGACACCACAGACTGTTTAGCTTATTGTGTACTGTGGATTTTTTATTATGTTTTTTATATTTATCAGGAAACTGAAGCTGAAACACTGAATTACGCAGCTTTGAAATTCTCCAAGAAGAAAGTCAAAGCTGCAGAAAGAAAAACTGGATCATCAGATGAGTGTGTGTACTCGAGTGTGAATACAACTGTAAGATATAAGATAGAAGATATAACGTAGATGATTCATAACACAGTGAAACTCACGAGAAAAACAGTGATCATGTTTTAGCAAATTAAATATCTTGACTACATGGAAATTTATTTGTTTTTCATTTTAAAAGTCTAATTACAACAAGATTATTAAATATTTTAAATATTTAAAACTCAGTATGAGTCAGTAAAGTCTATATATAGCAGCAAAATTGCTGTATACAGTAATAAATTAATTCATTTGATTATTTTAATTCTGTATACATTAAGCTTGTAATTATACATATTAAATAAATTTGCACATATTAAATATTAGTCTTTTTTTCTGTTTCCTGTTAATAACCTAAAAGACAGAGAACTTTGTAAAACTCTTTTATATGACGACAGTGTTGTGCTTTGTGTTGATTTTATTGTATGATCTGTATGACTCTGGACTTTGAATAAAAAAATATAAATGTACAAGCAATTAAATAAAAAAGTGTTGATATAAAATGTATGTAACAAAACAGGAAGTGTGTCGGATTCAACACTATGTAAAGCTATGTGATCTTTATAGTAACAGGGGGCGGGGCTTGTTTTATTAACCCATCTGAGCCCTGAAGGTCTATGACTTTTTCATGACTAATAAAGAAGCTGTTAGTGAGTCTGTTGGTTGTGGCTTAAATGCTGCAGTGTCTCTTATCACATGCTAGCAGGCAGAAGTCTCTGTGGTGTGGTTAGGACTGTGCTGGAGAAGCTGTACACTGGGCTGCTCAGACATCCTGTCTCCAGTTTCACTGCAGCGCCACCTACATCACAAACCTTCAATCAAAAGGAATGGAGATTTAGCCTACAGAGCAGCAGCATCGGGTCAAGTCAAGACAAGACAAGAAGCTTTTATTGTCATATAAAGCATATATAGCTGCTGCAGTACATCATGAAATGTGACGTTTCTCTAGGACTATGGAGCTACAAAGAACAACCCAGATTTAAGGACTTAAAGTAAGATTTACTAGCCACATGAAGTGCATTGTGTGTAACCTAGTGCAAACAGTGCAAACAGTGCAAACTGTGCAAACAGACAAAACACTAAAGAATATATACACAAAATAGCTTTGAACAGTGAGTTTGTGTGTGTGTGTGTGTGTGTGTGTGTGTATGTGTGTGTATGGGTGTGTGTGTGTTTGTGTGTGTGTATCTGTGTTTGTGTGTGTTTGTATCTGTGCGTGTGTTTGTGTGTACTTGCTTGTGTGTGTGTTTTTGTGTGTGTGTGTGTGTGTGTCTGTGTGTGTGTTTGTGTTTCAGTTTGTATGTGTGTGTGTGTGTGTGATTGTGTGTATGTGTATGTGTGTGTTTGTTGTGTGAGTATACGTGTTTGTGTGTGTGTTTGTAACTTTGTGTGTGTGGATGTGTGTGCGATTGTGTGTGTGTGTGTGTGTTTGTGTGTGTATGTTTGTGTGTGTATTTGTGTGTGTGTGTGTGTTTGTGTGTGTATCTGTGCGTGTGTTTATGTGTGTATTTGCTTGTGTGTGTGTTTTTGTGTGTATTTGTGTTTCAGTTTGTATGTGTGATTGTGTGTGTGTATGTGTGTGTTTGTTTGTGTGTATACGTGTTTGTGTGTTTGTTTGTGGGGATAAAGGTGTGGGGTGTGTGTGTTGTGTAGGGGTGTGATTGGTGTGTGATGTGGTGTGGTGTGTGTTTGTGGGGGTGTGTGTGTGTATGTGGTGTGTTTTGGTGGGTGGGGTGATGTGTTTGGTGGGGGGGTGTGTTTATGTGTGTTTTGCATGTTTGTGTAGTTTGTGTGTATTTGTTTTCCGTTTTGTTGTGTTGATTGTGTTTGTTATGTTTGTGTTTGTCTCCTGTGTGTACTTTTTTGTTTGTGGTTTTATACGTGTGGTTTTTTTGTGTTGTTTATTCTTTTTTGCATTGTAGTTTTTTAGATGTCTGTGTGTTTGTGTGTGTATGTGTGTGTGTTTGTGAAGTGTGGATTGTGTTGTATGTGTGTGTTGTGTGTGTGTATTTGTGTTTGTGTGTGGTTTATGTGTGTTTTTGTGTGTTATGTGTAGTTTGTGTGTGTGTAGATGTGTGTTTGATTGTGTGTATGTGTATGTGTGTGTTTGTGTGTGTGTGTCTGTTTGATTATGTGTGTGTTTGTGTGTGTGAGTGTGTGTGTTTGTGTGTTTGCTTGTGAGTGTGTGTGTCTTTTTGTGTTTGTTTTTGTGTGTATGTGTGTGTGTGTGTGTGTGTTTGTTTGTGTGTGTATACGTGGTTGTGTGTGTGTTTGTGAGTGTGTGTTTGTATGTGTGATTGTGTGTGTTTTTTTCGTGTTTGAGTTTGTTGATGTGTTGTGGTTTGGTGGTGTTTTGCGTTTGCGTTTTTTGTGTTGTTTGTGCGTGTATGTATTCTGTTTTGTTTCTGTCTGTTCGTCTGGTGTTTTTCTGTTATTTTTGGTGTGTTTCCTTGAGTTGTTTTTGTGTTTTTGTTTTTTTGTTTTTGTGTGTTTATGTACTTTTGTATACTCTTTTGTATCTCCTAGTCTTTATATTTTTGTATTTTTCTCTTTACTTTTTCATATTTTACTGTTTTTATATCTTTTTACTTGTTATATCTTTTGTTTCTTTTGTGTATTACTCAGTGTCTTTGTATTTCTCTTTTTTTGTTTGTTTTTATCTCTTTTCTTGTTATTTTTTGTATATTTCTTTATCTGTGTCTTCATTATCTCTCTCGTTTTCTCGTTGTTTTATTTTTCCTCGCTGTATGTTTGTTGTTTTCATTTGTCGTGTCTTTCTATTTTTTCTTTTTGTATTGTTTCTTCTATCTGCAGCTTTTTTGTTTGTTTGCGTTTTATGCTCTGTTTTTATTCTTTTCCTTTTGTTTTTGTTTTATACTTTTTTTGTTTTTCTGATGTATGTGTAGCGCTGTGTGTATGTATTTTTGTCTTTTGTCATCGTGCTATACTTGTGCTGTGTGTTGTATGTTTCTCCGTTTTGTTTTGTTTGTTTGTGTTTGTCTTTTGAGTGTGTGTATGTGGGTGTGTGTGTTTGTCTGGTGTTATCTGTCTGTGGTTTCTCGGTGGTTGTTTGTAGCTGTGCGTGGTGTTTGTGTGTCTTTCCTTTTTGTGTGTTTTTGTGTTGTGTTTTGTCGTTTCTGTTTTTGTGTTTTGTGTTTTGTCTGTGTTTTTGTTTGTTTCTGTTTGTTTGTGTTTGTCCTTTTTTCTGTTTGTGTTTTGTTTGTTTGTTGTGTGTTATTGTGTGTATGTGTGTGTATGTTGTGTGTGTATACGTGTTTTGTTTGTTTGTATCTTTGTGTGTGTATGTGTGTGTGATTTTGTGTTTGTGTGTGTGTTTGTGTGTGTGATTGTGTGTGTCTGTGTATGTGTTTGTTTGTGTGTGTGTGTGTGTGTGTGTGTGTGTGTGTGTGTGTATGTGTATATGTGTGTGTTTGTTTGTTTGTATGTGTGTGTGCTTGTGTGTGTGTGTGTGTGTGTGTGTGTGTGTGTATGTGTTGTTGTGTATGTGTATATGTGTGTGTGTTTGTTTTTTTATATTTTTTTTTATTTATATTTTTATATTTTTTTTTTTTTTTTTGTTTGTTTTTTTATTTTTAGTGATTTGTGTGTTTCTTCATTTTTTGCATTTTTTGTTTTTTTTTTTTTTTTTTTTTTTTTTTTTTTTTTTTTTTTTTTTTTTTTTTTTTTTTTCACCCCAACGGTAATTTTTTAGTGAATTAGTACATTTGACTATTCAAGATTTATTTTATTTTTTTTAAATAAATAAATAAAACTTTCAACTCTCAAAAATGATGATGGACTTGAACTAAACTTCTCATGTTTTCTGTTAGATGTAAGAAGACACACAAACCACTTTAGCTGAAGCAGGTGAGCTGTGGTTGTGTAAAAACTCTGTGTGGTTTGCTTTATTTCCATTTATTATAAATAGACCAAATCACATGGTATATTTTGGGGCGTGTTTATTACAGACCAGCTGGAGTATAAATGACATCCTTCCATGTGTCAGATTCATAATCTGCTGATAAATGAGATATAAAGGAAACATAAAATGACTCGATTCTGGATTTCAGTTTTGTTCAGATTGCTCTTTTGGACAATGTGTGAGTATTTTTTTATTTCGTTCTGTTTGTTAGCTCGTTAGGATGAATTATAAGTCTAAAACTAATTACTGATGCTAGTTAATCTAACACTAATCTTTTAAAATGTCTAAAATATTATGTTAATTTTATTTGTTGTTTTCTTTACCTAATTATTGCATTATTGCATAATTATTTATTTTAGATAAAGTCGAGTCTGATAAACGTTGTGTTACTACAGAATCCCCCCCAAATCCAGATGTTTATCAGGCTGAAGAAAAGCTCGGTGTGAATATCGGAGCCTCGGCTACTCTACAATGTTGTGTTTTAGGAACAGAAAACGGAGACATTATCTGGTTTAAGCAACAAAACACAAAACAGCCTCAGGTTATAGTCAGATTATTTAACACTGCCAGAGAAAAGTTTTACAAAGAATTCCAAAATTCTCGTTTTCAAATTAAAAGGTTCGGACACTGCTTCAATTTGACCATTTTAAACACCACAATGTGTGATGAAGCCACATATTACTGTGCGCTCGTGTCTACTGATGGAACTCGTGTACAAATGAAAGGTAGGATTTCTACTGAAACGAATGATGGGACTGATTAAATGTTGTAACGTTTTATTCTTCATCAACATTCTCAACATTCTTCAAAGATATTCAGGTTTAGTTTTTAGTGACGTGTCGTGATAAGCGTTTCTATGTGAGCGTGTTAACGCTGAAACATCTAAAGCAGCTCTGTGTGATAATTCAGTGGTGTGTGAACCAACACCGCATGGAGACAACACTAACACCGACACACGACATGACACAGGTGACATTTCTTATAGCTTTATAAATCATAATAAATACTTGTGCTTATAACTATTGATTAATGTTAATCAGTTAAGTTCTGTAAAAATGACTAACAGTTTTATTTTTTCTTCTGTATAGTGATTTCTCCAGAAAGTAGGAAGGTAAGTTTTAGATTATAGTCATTAATCTACACCATTTTACTGTATTTGCTTGTACATTCATGTACTGCTACTTATAATTTATATTTAATATAATATCACTTTAATATGATCTGTTGCTCTGTACAATTTAAGACATATTTTATGAATGAATCTTTTTTTTTTTTTTTAGAAATCACATTTCAACACTTTGACTTATGCAGCATTGAAGAGAAGTGAATTTTGCTTGTCAGACAATCCGGTGCACTCCGAAGTGACGTATATGAAACTGTAATATATGAAAAAACTGATAATAATAATTGTTGTTGTTTTTGTTGTTGTTGTTGTTGTAGTTGTTGTTGTTATTGTATATCTTCCAAATGATTATAAATAATCAATTAAATGTGACATACAAATCTGTGTATCCAGATGTATTTGCAAAAAAAGGGATGTTTTTTTAATTTATATATATATATATATATATATATATATATATATATATATATATATTATATATATATATATATATATATATATATTTTTTTATTTTTTTTTTTTTTTTTTTTTTTGAATATATGTAAAATGTGAAATTAATAAATGTGAAAAAAAAAGTCAAACGTCTGAGGTAATAACTTCTATAAAATATAAAAATAAAGATTAACAAATATTGAGGGTTAAGGGCTCAGGGACCCACGAGGGGCAACATGGTGGACCTGGGGTTTAAACTCACAACATTCTGATCAGTAGTCCAACCACTGAGCCACTACAGCCAAAGAAATAAAATAAACAAAGATATAAATAAATAAATAAATAAATAAATAAATAAATATAATAAATAAATAAATAAATATAATAAATATAAAAATAAATCATTTAACTATAAATAATTTTTGTTCTTTTATTTTGTTTTGACTTTATCGTGGTATTTTTTTTATGTATTCAAAGTTCCATTCACACATTTATCTTTGAAAATGTTTACCTCAGAAAGTTAAAAAAATATATATATTTCTGATATATATTTCATAATCAGCTGCTCAGAGACAATTGGTCACCAAGATAAATGCGACAATGTATAAAATACAATAGAAATTAGAGTACAATAGAGTAAATATGTAAATAAATAAATAAAATAAAAATGTCTAACAATGTGCAGGTTATATTTGGGCTTCGTGTCCAATCAGGAACTCAACACACTTCCTGGTTCCAGGACGCTGACTGTTATGTGTTCAGGGTCAAATCTGTGTAAAAGTGTTTATACACGTTTACTTTATAAACATTCATTTATACGTAATGAGATTAGTGAGCAGTAAAAACACACAACAGTGAGACGTTAGTGTAGACACACGTGAGTGAACGAGTAAACCACATTTTCCATTTGATCATAACATCAATATAATAATATCTCTGAACAACAACACAACGGAAATATTAAAAAATGTGGTGTACATGTAGGCAGGTCAGAATACCAAACGATTGTGTTACATCCCTGTTCTTTTAAATACAACCAATCACATGTCATATTCTGAGCATGCTCAGTACAGACCACCTGCAGTATGAATATAAAATCAAACTGTGCTTCAAGTGCATTCACATTCTGTTAATAAATGAGACACAAACTGTAGAATTGATAAGAAATGAACAATGAGCAGTTTCTGGATTTTACTTTTCATCTTCAGCACCATGTGTAAGTAATATGAGCAAATTATCTCCATCTAGTTTGATGTGTATAGAAAAAAGTTTATTACAATAAAAGAAAATGAAGTTGTATGTGAAAAGGATTTCAATATTTTTTGTTTAATCATATTGTTTTTTGAAATAATTATTAATTATAATTAATTTATTTCTTGTTCTAGACACAGTCCATGCTGGTAGACACTGGGTTACTGCACAATCTGTCAAAAAGCCACCAGTTTATCAGCCTGATAAAGAGCTCAGTGTGAATATCGGAGTCTCGGCGACTCTACGGTGTTGTTATGATTCTCAGAATGTGATTGGACAAATAGACTTGTTTAAACAACCAAAGAATAAAAAACCTCAGATTGTAGTCACAGTGTATAAAAGCAATATGGAAACTTTTCACACTGGATTCCAAAAGTCTTGTTTTGAAATAGAAAGATCTTCAAACTGCTTCAGTATTATAATTTTAAACACCACTCAGTCTGATGAAGCCATGTACTACTGTGCAGTGAGGAGACCCAACATTGTGTTTGGAGATGGAACTTATTTACAAATTAAAGGTAGGATTCTGAGTTGATTCTGAATGTTTAAGCTCCTGGTTTAATGTAGTGATATTTTCCTGATGACTGTTAACATGTTCAACCTGGAAGATAAATAATAGTGAAGTAGTGAAATGTTAACTGTGTTTTCTTCAACAGCACTGAGTTACAGACTTTTACTAAGTGAATCCTGATCAATGTTTATAGGTGATCATGTTACTATTGCATCAGAAACATCTAAAGCAGCTCTGTGTGATCATTCAGTGGTGTGTGAACCAACACTGCATGGAAACAACACTAACACCAACACACAACACAACACAGGTGAGATGTCAGTGTTTTGTACTAATCTAAATATAGTGTGGTGAAATAACAGAATCAGAAATGATCAGATCTCTACATCGGACAGTGATCGGTTTGGGATCGGCTTTGGGTTTGTGCGCACTTCTGATTTTCTGTCTCACTTATTACATACTGAGGAGAAGAAAAGGTGATAAAAGTAAGTGTTTTTGTCATCAGATAATAATCAGTTCAGTTCTGTAAAAATGACTAACAGTTTTCTTTTTCTTAATAGTGAATTCTCCAGAAAGGAGGAAGGTAAGTTTTAGATTATAGTCATGAATCTACATCCTTTTACTGTATTTGCTTCTACATTCATGTACTGCTACTTATAATTTATATGTAATATAATCTCACTTTAATATGATCTGTTGCTCTGTACAATTTAAGACATTTTTTATAAATGAATTTATTTTTTTTTTTTTTTAGGATTCACATTTTGACCCTTTGACTTATGCAGCATTGCAGAGAAGTGAATTTTACTTGTCAGACAATTTGGTGTACTCCAAAGTGATGTATATGAAACTGTAATATATTAAATAACTGATAATAATAATAATAATAATAATAATAATAATAATAATAATAATAATAAGAAGAAGAAGAAGAAGAAGAAGAAGAAGATAATAAGAAGAGGTGGAAGGAGAAGAATCTCAACATGATTATTATTATTATTATTATTATTAGTAGTAGTAGTAGTAGTAGTAGTAGTAGTAGTAGTAGTAGTAGTAGAAGTAGTAGTAGTAGTATTTTTATTATTGTTGTTGTTGTTGTTATATCATTCAAACGATTATAAATGATCAATGTATTTATGTATGTATTTGCAACAAAGTGACATTTTTTATATTTTACATATATGTAAAATGTGAAATTAATTAATGTGAAAAAATAAAATGTCAAACATCTGAGGTGATGACTTTTATAGAATATAAAAATAAAGATTAACGAATATTGAGGTTTAAGGGCCTTGCTCAGGGGCCCACGAGGGGCAACTTGGTGGACCTGGGGTTTAAACTCATGACCTTCTGATCAGTAGTCCAACCACTGAGCCACTACCTCCCAAGAAATAAAACAATCCAACAAGCAAATAAATAAATAAAATAATCTTTTAACTATTAATAATTTTTTTGCACTTCTATGTTATTTTGACTTCATCACAGTATTTTTTTAATGTATTCAAAGTTCCATTCATACGTTTATCGTTGATAATGTTTACCTCAGAAAGTAAAAAAAAAAATATTTAACATTATATATATATATATATATTTCTGATATAAATTTTATAATCATCTGCTCAGAGACAATTGGTCACCAAGATAAATGCTAAAATGTATAAAATACAATAGAAAATTAGAGTAGAATTACACTCAAGTAAAATTACAATAGAGTTTAATACAATTAAATGTCTAACAATGTGCAGGTTATATTTGGGCTTCGTGTCCAATCAGAACTCAACACACTTCCTGGTTCCAGGACGCTGACTGTTATTTGTTCAGGGTCAAATCTGTGTAAAAGTGTTTATACACGTTTACTTTATAAACATTCATGTATACGTAATGAGATTAGTGAGCAGTAAAAACACACAACAGTGAGATGTTAGTGTAGACACACGTGAGTGTACGAGTAAACCACATTGTCCATTTTGTCATATCTATAACATACATCTCTGTACAACACAACAGTAATATTAAAAGAGGCGGTGTAGATGTAGGCAGGTCAGAATACCACATGACTTTGTTACATCCCTTTTCTTTTAAATACAACCAATCACAAGTCATATTCTGAGCATGCTCAGTACAGACCGCCTGTAGTATGAATAGAATATCAAACCGTGCTTCAAGTGCATTCACATTCTGTTAATAAATGAGACACAAACATAGTAGAATTGATAAGAAATGAACAATGAGCAGTTTCTGGATTTTACTTTTCATCTTCAGCACCATGTGTAAGTAATATGAGCAAATTATTACAATTATTGTTGTTTATATTTATAATAACATCTGAATTACATTCATTAACTAATCAGAGTGTTTGTTGTTCTAGATACAGTCCATCCTGGTAGACACTGGGTTACTGCACAATCTCTAACAAAGCCACCAGTTTATCAGCCTGATAAAGAGCTCAGTGTGAATATCGGATACGACTCTACGGTGTTGTATTTCTGAAAATGTAGATGGAGTAATTACATGGTTTAAGCAACCAAAGAGAGAAAAACCCCAGATTGTAGTCACAGTGTATAAAATTGCTGGAGAAACTTTTCACACTGGATTCCAAGAGTCTCATTTTCGAATAGAAAAATCTTTAAACTGTTGCAATATCACAATTTTAAGTGTCACTCAGTCTGATGAAGCCATGTACTACTGTGCAGTGACGATATACAACATTGTGTTTGGAGATGGAACTTATTTACAAATTAAAGGTAGGATTCTGAGTTGATTCTGAATGTTTAAGCTGCTGGTTTAATGTAGTGATATTTTCCTGATGACTGTTAACATGTTCAACCTGGAAGATAAATAATAGTGAAGTAGTGAAATGTTAACTGTGTTTTCTTCAACAACACTGAGTTACAGACTTTTACTAAGTGAATCCTGATCAATGTTTATCATTTTTACTATTGCATCAGAATCAGAAATGATCAGTGATCGGACAGCGAAACGGACAGTGATCGGTTTGGGATCGGCTTTGGGTTTGTGCGCACTTCTGATATTCTGTCTCACTTATTTCTTACTGAGGAGAAGAAAATGTGATGAAAGTAAGTGTTTTTGTCATTAGATTATAATCAGTTCAGTTCTGTAAAAATGACTAACAGATTTTTTTCTTCTTTATAGTGATTTCTCCAGAAAGTAGGAAGGTAAGTTTTAGATTATAGTCATGAATCTACATCCATTTACTGTATTTACTTCTACATTCATGTACTGCTACTTATATTTATATGTAATACAATCTCACTGTAATATGATCTGTTGCTCTGTACAATTTTATTTTTTTTTTTTTTAGAATTCTCATTTCAACACTTTGACTTATGCAGCATTGAAGAGAAGTGAATTTTGCTTGTCAGACAATTTGGTGTACTCTGAAGTGATGTATATGAAACTGTAATATAATAATAATAATAATAATAATAATAATAATAATAATAATAATAATAATAATAATGTTGTTGTTGTTGTTGGTGGTGGTGGTGGTGGTGGTGGTGGTGTTGTTATTATATCTTCCAAACTATTATAAATAACCAATTAAATGCAACATGCAAATCTGTGTATCCAGGTGTATTTGCAAAAAGTGAAAAAATTTCAGCCTCAGTATGAGTCAGTAAAGTCTGTATATAGCAGCAAATTTGCTGTATATGATAAAAATGTAATAAATTAGCTGACATTAATTCTGTTTACATTAAGCTTGTAATAATACATATGAAATAATTTTGCACATATTAACTATTAAAGTATTTTTCTGTTTCCTGTTAATAACCAAAAGAAAGAGAACTTTGTAAAACTCTTTTATATGACGACAGTGTTGTGCTTTGTGTTGATTTTATTCTATGATCTGTATGTCTCTGAACTTTGCTGAAGAATAAAAATATATAAATGTACAAGCAATTAAATAAAAAAGTGTTGATAGAAAATGTATGTTCCAAAAAAGTGTGTCGGATTCAACGCTATGTAAAGCTATGTGATCTTTATAGTAACAGGGGGCGGGGCTTGTTTTATTAACCCATCTGAGCCCTGAAGGTCTATGACTTTTTCATGACTAATAAAGAAGCTGTTATTGAGTCTGTTGGTTGTGGCTTAAATGCTGCAGTGTCTCTTATCACATGCTAGCATGCAGAAGACTCTGTGGTGTGGTTAGGACTGTGCTGGAGAAGCTGTACACTGGGCTGCTCAGACATCCTGTCTCCAGTTTCACTGCAGCGCCACCTACATCACAAACCTTCAATCAAAAGGAATGGAGATTTAGCCTACAGAGCAGCAGTATCAGGTCAAGTCAAGACAATACAAGAAGCTTTTATTGTCATGTAAAGCATATATAGCTGACGCAGTACATAATGAAATGTGACGTTTTTCTAGGACAATGAAGCTACACAGCAACCAATCAGCGCAAACAGACAATACAAAACAATACAGAGGATATATACACAAAATAGTTCCAACCAGTGTACAAAAAAGTATATTATACAGTACATTGTGCAAAAATACAGTGTGTGTGTGTGTGTGTGTGTGTGTGTGTGTGTGTGTGTGTGTGTGTGTGTGTGTGTGTGTGTGTGTGTGTGTATTCCATACAGTTCAGTTTATGTTGAGGAGTTTGATGGCTTCCAGGAAGAAACCTTCATGTAGCTTCCATGGTACATCTCGATTTCGTAGCTCACTATACACCACAAGGACGAGACACTTGTACCACTTTGTCCTCTTTTAAACTCTGATATGTCTCCCATTCCCATTCTGCTCTTACTTATGGAAAATGAAATCAGTGATGTTTGGCCAAGATGGTCAGCATAGAGAGGTGCAACAACCTCCAACAGTACAGTATATTGGCCACTGTTTCAGATTCATTGTCCAACCCCAGTGCAATACAATTAGCTAGAAATACATCAGTTCACACAATGTCAGTAGATACCATGTCTAAACTGATCTAATTCAGCACAACAAAATGTCAGCGGTGCGGGGATAAAAACAGACCCAAATGCAGGATAGCTATAATAAACAGGATTAATAACTAAAAAAACATGAAAACAGACATGACAAGAGATGACATAGATGCAAAAAGGTACAAGGATTCCGCACCGCTATAGGCAACGTGGCACGGTTAAATACACAAGAAAATTAACACATGAGGAACAAGTGTGCACAGGTGGGGAGAAAGGGACAAGGGTGTGGCAGACACGTGACACAGGACATAAACAAACGCATATGGCCAAAAGTCCGGGCTGGATCCTTCCAGTAAGCACACACACCCCCCCCCCCCCCCCCCCCGACCCCAACCCAAACACCCACCTACCCAAACACACACACACGATCCTGACGAGATCCAGGAGGGGGGAGCAAGGCACACGGTGAGGCAGTTGGGGGGAGCAAGGCACATGGCAAAGCAGGTGGGGGAGCAAGGCACACAGCGAGGCAGGTGGGGGGTTAGCAAGGCACTTGGTGGCACAGCCAGAGAGGGTCGACCGACGTCAAACGCCAAGCATAAGGGCAGAACGACGTCCACTGCAGAGCAGAAGGGCCGAGCGATATCTACATCCAAGCAGAAGGACTGAGCACAACGCCCAACACACCGCGGCCAAACCCACGTCTCGAACGCCAGAATGGGAGGGAGGGCCAGAAAAATCCTCCACCATGGAGCAAAAAGTAAACAAAAAGTAAACAAAAAGTAAACAGACTGATGTCACCCCACAAAAAATAAACTAAAGTCCAGGGACAAACAGGGCTGAGAGAACAGTCTGGAAAAAGAAAAATGCTCCCGCAGTAAGCCGGTCCAGGCTGAAGCTATCCTGCTGGGTCTGAGTCAGGCGGAATCCTTCTGTCAGCGGTGCGGAGATAAAAACAGACCCAAATGCAGGATAGCTAAAATAAACAGGATTAATTACTAAAAAAAACATGAAACCAGACATGACAAGAGACGTCATAGACTCAACAAGGGACAAGGATTCTGCGCCACCATAGGCAATGCGGCACGGTTAGATACACAAGACAATTTACACATGAGGAACAGGTGTGCAAAGGCGGGGAGGAAGAGACGAGGGCGGTCAAAAAGCCTGGGCTGGATCCTGACACAAAAAGCAGATCTTTTCTTTTTATTCAGATTTATAGGATATATTTGTTCTTTGTGTTCATACAGAAGAGCCCACTGACACTCCTACATGCAGGATGGTGACTCTGGGGTGTATAGGGCCTAGTCTTTGTGTGACAGTTTCACATCACTAAAGTTTATGTAATTTGGACTTTTCTACATACAAGCTGAATTACATGAGCAGTAAAAACACACAACAGTGAAATATTAGTGTAGACACATGTGTGCAAGAGGAAACCACATTTTCCATTCTGTCATAACAACTATAACATACATCTCTGTACAACAGCACAACACAAACATAATTATTTTTATTCATATTAAAAACACTAATTGGTGTGTTTCTGTATTCATAGTAAATGCTTTTATTGAAGATTCTCTAGGAACAAAGCAGGTATGTGTACAAATAAATTACACCAATTTTTACACACCAATCCCTAACTTATCCCTTATCTTTACACCACTGACTGTGTAATTTTGTGTATTATGTTTTTTTTTATATTTCTCAGGAAACTGAAGCTGAAACACAGAATTACGCAGCTCTAAAATTCTCCAAGAAGAAAGTCAAAGCTGAAAAGAGAAAAACTGGATCATCAGATGAGTGTGTGTACTCGAGTGTGAAAACAACTGTAAGATATTAGATATAAGATATAACGTAGATGATTCATAACACAGTGAAACACACGAGAAAAACAGTGATCATGTTTTAGCAAATTAAATATCTTGACCACATGGAAATTTATTACAGATTTTCATTTTAAAAGTCTAATTACAACAAGATTATTAAATATTTTATGCTAATTTAAAACTCAGTATGAGTCAGTAAAGTCTGTATATAGCAGCAGAATTGCTGTATATAATAATAAATGAATAAATTTGATTATATTAATTCTGTATACATTAAGCTTATAATTATACATATTAAATAAATTTGCACATATTAAATATTTAAGTATTTTTCTGTTTCCTGTTAATAACCTAAAAGACAGAGAACTTTGTAAAACTCTTTTATATGATGACAGTGTTGTGCTTTGTGTTGATTTTATTGTATGATCTGTATGACTCTGAACTTTGCTGAAGACAAAATAAATATACAAGCAATTGAATAAAAAGTGTTGATATAAAATATGTTACAAAACAGGAAGCGTGTCGGATTCAAGCTATGTCAACCTATGTGATCTTTATAGTAACAGGGGGCGGGGCTTGTTTTATTAACCCATCTGAGCCCTGAAGGTCTATGACTAATAAAGAAACTGTTAGTGAGTCTGTTGGTTGTGGCTTAAATGCTGCATTGCACATCTTGTCTCCAGTTTCACTGCAGCACCACCTACATCACAAACCTTCAATCAAATGGAATGGAGATTTAGCCTACAAAGCAGCATCATAGGGCCAATCAGGTCAAGTCAAGACAAGATAAGAAGCTTTTATTGTCATTTCAAGCATATATAGCTGACACAGGAGATAATGAAATGAGATAATATTTCTCTAGGACTATGAAACATTGTGTGCAACCAGACAATACCCTACAAGACCTATACACAAAATAGTTCCAACCAGTGTAAATACTGTATATTATACAGTACATTGTGTAAAAATTCAGTGTTTGTGTGCATGATCTGTTCAGTTCAGTTCTGGTTGTTGAGGAGTTTGATGGGTTGCACCAACCTTCTGGTTGTGAGGGCCCGAATACTCTGGTACGTTTTAAAAGAAGGCATGAAGCTGAAGTGTGAGTAGTGTTTGGGGTGAAGGGTGTGTGTGAGGGGTGTGTGGGGTGAGTGGGGTGATTCAAAATGCTGCCAGCTTTGCGGAAGCAGCGTGTCCATGATGTCTATGATAGAGGGAAGATAGACTCAGATGATCACAGCTGTCCTCACAATCCACTGCAGAGTCTGACGATCCGAGACATTTCCCAAACCAGACATTTGGTTAGGATGCTCTCAATGCTCCCTCTGTAGAACATGGTCAGGATGGGGGGGGGGGGGGGGGGTCGGCTTTTATCATCTTTCCTAGAAAGTAAAGACATGAAAGGTTTTCTTGGTGATGCAGTTGGTGTTAAGTGACCAGGTGAAGTTCTCCACCAGATGAACAGCAAGGATTTTTGTGCTTTTGATCTCCACAGACAATTTGTTGATGTTCAAACTTTTTTTTTTTGTTTTTTGTACACATTAAGAGACAGGTTGATGACTTTCCACCAGGCAGTAATCCTCTCTGTATGCTGACACGTCATTCTTGATGACTTCCCAGTCAGGAAGTCCAGGACCTGTTCATATCCAGCAGACACAGCTTCTCAATCAGGTGCTGAGAGTTGATTGTGTTAAATGCTGAACTAAAGTCAGTGAACAGCATTCATAAGTTTATGTCTGTTTTGTCCAGGTGAGTGAGGGAGGGATGAAGGGTCGTGTCAATGGCATTGTCCATGGAGTATTTTCGACTACTGTATACACAAACTGCAAGGGGTCCAGTGAAGGTGGGAGCTTGGTCTTGATGTGCCTCGTGATAAGCCTCTCGAAGCACTTCATCAGCATGGTTGTGAGTGCGATGGGATGATAGTCATTGAGGCAGAACACTGTAGACTATTTTGGCATGAGTACAATAGTGGTTGTCTTGATGAACGTAGGAACAATGGAGATGCACAGAGAAATGTTGAAGATATCAGTGAAGACATCTGCTAGCTGTTATGAGCATTCACTGAGCACTCTACCAGAAATGTTGTCTGGTCCAGAAGACTTCCTTGTCTTAAATCTACTTAGAGTTATATTTACATTAGCTGTGGTTAGACAGAGTACCTAGTCCTTTTTTTTTGGGGGGGGGGGGTAATGGTCTTCCTTGCTGCTACTTTGTTCTGCACCTCAAGCTGAGCATAGAAGTTCAGCACTGCTGTTCTTCATATGGGAGGAAGGCATCACTGTCACAAGCAGGTGAAACTGTCTTGTACTTCATTATCACCTGGATTCCCTGCCACATGCACTGGGTGTCTCAGCTGTCCAAAAAGTGGCTGTGGATTCTCTGGGCCTGTGCATGCTTTGCCTCAAAGATGGCTCGGGAAAATTTGGCCCTTGCTGTTCTTAAGGCCGTCTTGTCCCTTGCTCTGAAGGTAGAGGTCTTCACGGGTACACTTAGATCCGAAAACCTGAGGTCCTAAAAGTTTCACGTGTACCTCGGCCACGGGTCGGGTCTAATAATAGCAGCATCGGGTTTCGGGTAATTTAAAATGAATGTGTCTTTACCGAACGGACCCGAGAAGACCCGAACTACTGTATCTCGTGTGTGTGCATCGACTCGAGCCCTTTTCCAACCTCTCCTCTTTTTGCCAAGACTGCTTGCGACATGTGGCTGGTGACGTGTGGCTGGCGGTAAGCTAATTTTCGTTGAAACAGACCTGTCAATCAATGTTGAATCCACACTGTAGCGGTTACTGTAGTGTAGAGTCATGCAACATTGATCCAGTCGGGTCAAAAAAAAATTGGCAACAGGTCGGGTCGGATTCAGGTCAAATTTTTTCGGGTTTGTCTCGGATCGGGTCTTTCTTTAAAAAATAATAATTATTATGCACGCCGGGTTCGAGTAAAAAGTGATTCAGGTCACTTTGGGTCGGGTACATTTCTTTGGACCCGAGAAGACCTCTATCTGAAGGTGGAGTCTCAAAAACTTCAGCAGCACACACACTATTGCAGTCATCCACGGCTTCTGGTTGGAGCATAAGGTGTTGGTCTCAGAGAAGGTCATGTAATCAATGCACTTGCCAATGTAAGTTTTCACCTGCTTCAGAACAGGTTTACAGCGTCTGATGAGTGGTATGCTGGAACTAGCATAGCAGAGATGTGGCATAAACAAGATTTGGCTTGTACACCTTTCTGAATTAAAGGCGAGTAGAGTAGAGTAGAGTAGAGTACAGTCCTAATTGATTTCACTGGAAAAGTTTGGTTTCACATCAGCCACAGGACAAGAGCAACAGGAAGAAAAAGGATGATAAAAGTACAAAAGACTAAGATTTCATCATCAAAAACCATCAGTGATCCCCTATGTAATTTACTCTATGCATGCAATACAGATAGTAAACTTCTTTGTGGCTTCTCCAGAACATAACTCCTTTGGATGTGTGAAAGACAGTGAAGATGGTCTCACCAGAGAAATATACATGTTTTCCATTGTCCACAGCCCAAGATTTCTGCTGCTGACACCATTTAAACTGACGGTTAGCATTGATGAGTGACCTAAGGTGTCAGGATCTAGCCCGGACATTGGCCATGTGCTTTTGTTATGTTCGGTGTTCAAGTGTCTGCCCCGCCCTTGTCTCTTCCTCCCCGCCTCTGCACACCTGTTGTGTCTAATTGTGATTAGTATTTAGTCGAGCTGTGTTGCCTTAAGCAGTGTGGAATCCTCTGTTGTTGTTATGTTATAGTGTGTCCTATTCTGCGTCTTTGTTTCGTGTTTTTTATTTAATAATCCCAGTTTATTTCATGCTATCCTGCATTTGGGTCTATTTTATCCCCCTTTGGTTTCATATATTTGTGTACAATACGTATAAGTATACAGACAGCTTCTTTTTGCATCAACAGTTACTTCGGTTGGAAGTAGTTTGTGCTTTGTGGTGGTTTGCTTACTGTACACCACAAGGACGAGACATGCCTAACAATTTCTCATTTGATACGTCTACAATTATTTTGTGTAGATTGCAATGTTTTATGAACAGATTTGCTATTGCACTGTTAATTCATACCTCACACACTGTTCTTACCTATGGAACTACTTGCAAGTAGTTGCAGTAGTTTGCAAGTCTAAGCTGATCTAATTCAGCACAACAAAGAGCAGATTTATTTATTAATTTGGTCAGATTTTAAGGATATATTTGTACTTTGTGTCCATACAGAAGAGCCCACTGACACTCCTACGTCCAGGATGGTGAGTCTGGGGTGTTTAGGGCCTAGTCTTTGTGTAACAGTTTCACAGCATTTACATTTATGTAATTTTGACATTTGAACATACAAGCTGAATTCAGTGAGCAGTTAAAACACACAACAGAGAGATGTTAGAGTAGACACACGTGTGTACGAGTAAACCACATTTTCCATTTGATCATAACATCAATATCGTGATATCTCTGAACAACAAAACAACACAAAAATGGAAAAATGTGGTGTAGATGTAGGCAGATCAGAATACCACATGATTGTGTTACATGCCTTTTCTTTTAAATACAACCAATAACATGTCATATTCTGAGCATGCTCATTACAGGCCGCCTGCAGTATGAATATAAAATCAAACCGTGCTTCAAGTGCATTCACATTCTGTTAATACATGAGATACAAACACTGTAGAATTGATAAGAAATCAACAATGAGCAGTTTCTGGATTTTACTCTTCATCTTCAGCACCACGTGTAAGTAATATGAGCAAATTATCTCCATCTTACAAGCTAATTACTCTAAACAACATGTATGAAGTTGTATGTGAATGAATTCCAATATTATCCCTATAATATGGTGTTTACTAATGATTTCATGACCTGAACAATGTACCTCTGATGTTTTAGATACAGTCCATCCTGGTAGACACTGGGTTACTGCACAATCTGTCACAAAGCCACCAGTTTATCAGCCTGATGAAGAGCTCAGTGTGAATATCGGAGACTCTGCGACTCTACGGTGTTGTTATGATTCTCAGAATGTGATTGGACTAATAGACTTGTTTAAACAACCAAACAAAAAAAAACCTCAGATTGTAGTCACATTGTATAAAAGCTATAGAGAAACTTTTCACACTGGATTCCAACAGTCTCGTTTTCAAATAGAAAAATTTTCAAAGTGCTACGATATTATAATTTTAAACATCACTCAGTCTGATGAAGCCATGTACTACTGTGCAGTGATGAGACCCGAGATTGTGTTTGGAGATGGAACTTATTTACAAATTAAAGGTATTTTAAAGGTGTTCATAATTAATTATTATTAAATTAAAGGTAATTAAATGTGTTCAACCTGGAAGATAAATAATAATGAAGTAGTGAAATGTTAACTGTGTTTTCTTCAACAACACTGAGTTACAGACTTTTACTAAGTGAATCTTGATCAATGTTTATAGGTGATCATGTTACTATTGCATCAGAAACATCTAAAGCAGCTCTGTGTGATCATTCAGTGGTGTGTGAACCAACACTGCATGGAAACAACACTAACACCAACACACAACACAACACAGGTGAGATGTCAGTGTTTTGTACTAATCTAAATATAATGTGGTGAAATAACAGAATCAGAAATGATCAGATCTCTACATCGGACAGTGATCGGTTTGGGATTGGCTTTGGGTTTGTGCGCACTTCTGATTTTCTGTCTCACTTATTTCATACTGAGGAGAAGAAAATGTGATAAAAGTAAGTGTTTTTGTCATCAGATAATAAATAAAGTTATTTTTCTTTTTATGATAAATTCACTAATTGGTGTGTTTCTGTATTCATAGTAAATGCTTTTATTGAAGATTCTCCAGGAACAATGCAGGTATGTGTACAAATAAATACTGATCTTTTCACTATTATATACTCTACAGATCATTCTGTTCTTTCTGTAGATATCACTGTGTCTGCTTTATTTATAATGAGTAAAATAAAATGTCTCTACATTCAGATATTTTTCCTCCTGATGTTCTAGATATAATTTATACAGTCAGTTTGATCAGATTTACACAAAAATCCCAAACTTTTATCTTCACACCACAGACTGTGTAGTTTATTGTGTATTTTGCAGTTACTCGTATTGTATTTTTATTACTGTGAGCTCGATTTCTTATGTTTTTATATTTATCAGGAAACTGAAGCTGAAACACAGAATTACGCAGCTCTAAAATTCTCCAAGAAGAAAGTCAAAGCTGCAGAAAGAAAAACTGGATCATCAGATGAGTGTGTGTACTCGAGTGTGAATACAACTGTAAGATATAAGATATAAGATATAACGTAGATGATTCATAACACAGTGAAACACACAAGAAAAACAGTGATCATGTTTTAGCAAATTAAATATCCTGACTACATGGAAATTTATTTCAGATTTTCATTTTAAACATTTAATTATTACAAGATTATTAAATATTTTATGTTAATTTCAAATGAGTCAGTATAAGTCTGTATAAAGCAGCAGAATTGCTGTATACAATAATAAATTAATAAATTTGATTATATAAATTATGTTTAACATAACGTTTAATTAAGCTTGTAATTATACACATTAAATAAATTTGCACATATTAAATATTAAAGTCTTTTTTTCTGTTTCCTGTTAATAACCTAAAAGACAGAGAACATTGTAAAACTCTTTTATATGACGACAGTATTGAACTTTGTGTTGATTTTATTGTATGATCTGTATGTCTCTGAACTTTGCTGAAGATAAAAATAAATGTCCAAGCAAATGAATAAAAAAATAGAATGTATGTAACAAACCAGGAAGTGTGTCGGATTCAACGCTATGTAAAGCTATGTGATCTTTATAGTAACAGGGGGCGGGGCTTGTTTTATTAACCCATCTGAGCCCTGAAGGTCTATGACTTTTTCATGACTAATAAAGAAGCTGTTAGTCAGTCTGTTGGTTGTGGCTTAAATGCTGCAGTGTCTCTTATCACATGCTAGCATGCAGAAGACTCTGTGGTGTGGATAGGACTGTGCTGGAGAAGCTGTACACTGGGCTGCTCAGACATCCTGTCTCCAGTTTCGTTGCAGCGCCACCTACATCACAAATCTTCAATTGGACTGTGGTGGAGAAGCTGCATGACCTTTCCTAATCCGATACCTGTGGTCATGGACTTTGGAACCATTATATGACCCACCCACTTTTTAAGACCAATAATTTTGGACCCACCTACTTTTACCGTCTCTATTCAGTGCATAATGTCTTTTTTTATTACATTTCAGAGCGCTGCCAGTTGAATCCATTCTGCTTGAGGAATGACCTAATAAATTAAACTCCATTCCGCGTTTTACCTACAGCATTGACCACGCTGCTGCTTCCTGAACTCTATGGGCGTTGGAACAATTATATGTGTGTGGGACAGGACACGTCCACTTTTTAGTTGCTTCCGACGGCCATGCCCATTGTGGTTGATTAATGAAAAGCAAACATCATAGATTATTGCTTAAACTTATAAGAAAACTGCACTGATATATTAAATTGCATTAATGAAAATATATGTAATAAATTTTATGGGAAATATGTTGCACAACCGCCTGTGACAGACAGGCAAGTTTAGCAGGTCCCCTTTCCATTTACCTCAGTGCTTAAACATGTTGCTCATTTGCGTACAAGGTTTACTGTTTAATACATTTTGCATTGTGTTTCAAGAGTTCTAATATAAGATTAAATTTAAAATATTGCCTTTTCTTTAGAAAATAATTTAATTTAATAATTGCAGTATATATGGTTTAGATTATACCACTAACTGTTAAAAGTACTGTTTGCTACTGCTACTGTTTGTTATTAATACTTTTTTAAGGTTTTTTTTGTTTTCATTTTCCATCCAGTAATGGGCATTTTTGTATTTCTTTGCCAGAAACAAATAAATCTTAATAACTAAGCGAGTTGTATACATTCTTTAGTTTTAAAGGTGGAAAAGAACACAGATATCGGATGGATATCGGCCGATACTGGCAAACGCTGGCATTGGAATCGGATCGGAAGAGAACAAGTGGTATCGGTACAACCCTACGCAGTACATAATGAAATGTGACATTTCTCTAGGAATATGAAACATTGTGTGCAAACAGACAATACACTACAAGACATATACACAAAATAGTTCTAACCAGTGTAAATACTGTATATTATACAGTACATTGTGTAAAAATTCAGTGTATGTGTGCATGTTCTGTTCAGTTCACTTCTGGTTGTTGAGGAGTTTGATGGCTTGCATGGAGAAACTGTTGCACAGTCTGGTTGTGAGGGCCCGAATACTCTGGTACAGTTTAAAAGAAGGCATGAAGGTTAAGTGTGTGTGTGAATAGTGTTTGGGGTGAAGAGTGTGTGTGAAGGGTGTGTGGGTTCATTCACAATGCTGCCAGCTTTGTGGAAGCAGCGTATGGTGTAGATGTCCGTGATAGAGGGAAGAGAGACTCCGATGATCTTCTCAGCTGTCCTCACAATCCACTGCAGAGTCTGGCAATCCGAGTTGGTGCAGTTCCCAAAACAGACATTTGCTCAGGATGCTCTCCATGCTCCCTCTGTAGAACATGGTCAAGATGGGGGGAGGGAGATCGGCTTTTATCATCCTTCCTAGGAAGTAAAGACACTGCTGGGTTTTCTTGGTGATGCAGTTGGTGTTAACACTAGAATTACTGACTTTTTTTTTCTGGTGCGGGTCCTGAGGTGTGATTCCCCCGTTGAGATTTTCACAGTTCTTCAGCCCTGCTTTTGTTGTGCAAAGTCCCCATCACCTGTGAGGCCTGGCTCATTTGCATTTGTTCACTCAGAGTAGCTCAGCTGCAAGGCAGGCCAAACCTCTGTGTGTGACATGGAAACCTTCACGGCCTGTCTATACAATATAGTCTGTTTTATTTATATTAAAAAAAGTGTGTGCTAAGGTTTGTCATTGCCAAAGTACATATCATATTTATATAACCCTTGTGCAGACCTGGGGTCTATTTGACTCATCTGGAAAGTTTAATGTGTCATAACTTGGGTTTCCTTCCACATATTTGCCTGAAATTGACCAGGATTGTTCCAAATTATGAACTTTGCAAGTAAAATTAATTTTGTCTATGTTCATTGAACTATGTGTTTGTAAAATAAATACTTTCCTTCTCAAGTCCTCCCGAGTCAATTTTACCCGGGCAGATTTAGTGGGGCAATAGGTCACACTTTTGCCCTTTTCAGAGCAATGAACATACATACAGACACAAAAATGCACACATAAAATGTCCACTAACACACACACACACACACACACACGCAAAACACACCACACACACACACACACACACACACACACACACACACACACACACACACACACACACATACAAATTGGGCATTGCATTTCATTAGGCCTCCAGAAAAAAAAGGCCACACATTTGTAAATATTTCACACTTTTGATATGCCTTTGCCTAGCAGAGGAGTGTGTATGAGACTTGAGAAGTGTGTATGAGATATGAGGAGTGTGTATGAGACATGAGAAGTGTGTTTGGAACAGTGAGAGTGTGTATGAGACATGAGGAGTGTGTATGAGACATGAGGAGTGTGCATGGAATAGTAAGAGCGTGTATGAGACATGAGGAGTGTGTTTGGAACAGTAAGAGTGTGTATGAGACATGAGGAGTGTGTATGAGACATGAGGAGTGTGCATGGACTAGTAAGAGTGTGTATGAGACATGAGGAGTGTGTTTGGAACAGTAAGAGTGTGTATGAGACATGAAGAGGAGTGTGTATGAGGCATCCCTTACTTGGGAAAGAATGAAAAGTTGCTAATACATATATAAAATTAAAACTTGCTAACACTTCAGTTTTCAATGTATGTTTGTAAACAAATGTCATAAGCTGAGTGAAGTTATGGTCCATGGCTTTTGACATGTTCGTACACATACAGAATAAAATGATGTCATTTCATTTTCATTGGCCATCAATGAATTATAACACCAAAAGTTAATTTTGAGACGGAACAAGAACCCAACATGCCTCCACAGAAGATGCACCTTGGTACTGGGAAGCCCTGTCTGAGCCAGACGGCAAAAGATGGCACTGTGTGGGTAGAGGAGGACATTGGAATGCCCAGTGCAGTAGCAAATCGCTTGTGCTTCACTGCGCAAACTGGACCCTGGGCTACTGGGGTACTTTCCCAAGTAAGGAGATGCATTGCAGACATATTTGGTCTCCAAATCCGTGGCCATCCAGAACTTGATCCCAAATTTGTCTGGTTGGTTGCGACATACTGTGTGAATGGACAACAAACCATGGTAGGGAACAGCTGTTCATCTATGGTCATGTGTTCTCCTGGAGTGAAACTCTCAGCACAGTTCTTGTTGAAGCGTGTACAGGTGTCGGAGACCGCAGCAAATTTGTCTGTTAGAAGGTGTTGCACATAACATGTCCACCAATGCCTCTTTTCCACCGGAAAGAAGCGGGTGCTGGTTCAGAGCTAGCGCTAGTGCTGGTTCAAAGTTGGTTCCACTGGCGAACCTTCTAAGAACCGGTTTGCCTTTCCACCGGCTAGAGAGCCATCACAGCGCCGAGTGTGACATCACTGTATACGTGTCACGTGTCCCAGCAACGTTAGAGCAGCAGCGGCAAACACAAACACAACAACAATGGCGGATGTTGCTTTACTGTTAATGCTCATGGCTTTGCGAACCTGCATTGGCATCCAAACACGGCGAATAAAACGTGTACGTGCAGATCCGTGTAATCTGTATAAACGGAGGTTGTAATCGATAAAGTACATAACGCTATTTTATCGTTAACACAGAAAAAAATTTAGCCTTAGCATGTAGCTACCTACTATCATATGTGCTGATAATGTATCATATCACAGTAAAGTAAAAATGTATTAAACATTAGTATACTTAAGGTAAATTATCAAATGCGCTAACAGTAGCCCCGCCCCCAGCTAATGACACAAGCAATTCTTAAGTCTAGACCAGCAACGTTTTGGTGCTACTTAAGAACCACTTTTCCTGGTTCGGAGCCGGTGCTTTGGCCGTCGAAACAGAAAGAACTGGTTCTAAATTAGGCTCTGGCTCCGAACCAGCACTCGAACTGCCTCGGTGGAAAAGGGGCATTACACACGCACCCAAAACACACACTCACACACCACACACACACACATGCACACACACAGTCAAACACTGTTCAAAGCATTGAGCATTGCATTTCAGTTGGCCTCCAGACAGAACAAAAGCTATACATTTATGAAATTTCAATATGAATGTACAGTACACTCAGATGCTTCATTTTGATCCTAATCCGATGTTTTTGTGAAGCGCTCAGTTTGTTTCTTAATAGCGTAGGGCCTGTTAGTGTATTAATCAAACCGTTTCATGCTTCACACACTGTTCTTACCTATGGAAAGTGAAATCAGTGACAACTGGCCACCGAAAGGATGACACATGTGCTAACAATTTGTCATCTTTTGAACTCTGATACGTCTCCCATTTATACTCTGCTCATAGTTGAAGAAAGTGCAATCAGTGAAGATTGGAAATGATGCCAGCATGTAGAAGCATAAAATCCTTAAACACTACAATATATCAACTAGTGTTTCCGCTTTACTGTCAAATCCAAGTACAAGACAATAAAGAAGAAACACATCAATTCACACAGTCAGTAGTTTGCAAGTCTAAGTTGATCTAATTCAGCACAACAAAGAGCAGATTTATTTATTAATTTTTTCAGGTTTTAAGGATATATTTGTACTTTGTGTCCATACAGAAGAGCCCCCTGACACTCCTACATCCAGGATGGTGACTCTGGGGTGTTTAGGGCCTAGTCTTTGTGTAACAGTTTCACAGCATTTACATTTATGTAATTTTGACATTTGTACATACAAGCTGAATTCAGTGAGCAGTTAAAACACACAACAGAGAGATGTTAGTGTAGACACACGTGTGTACGAGTAAACCACATTTTCCATTTGATCATAACATCAATATCATGATATCTCTGAACAACAACAAAACACAAATATGGAAAAATGTGGTGTAGATGTAGGCAGATCAGAATACCACATGATTGTGTTACATGCCTTTTCTTTTAAATACAACCAATAACATGTCATATTCTGAGCATGCTCATTACAGGCCGCCTGCAGTATGAATATAAAATCAAACCGTGCTTCAAGTGCATTCACATTCTGTTAATACATGAGATACAAACACTGTAGAATTGATAAGAAATCAACAATGAGCAGTTTCTGGATTTTACTCTTCATCTTCAGCACCACGTGTAAGTAATATGAGCAAATTATCTCCATCTTACAAGCTAATTACTCTAAACAACATGTATGAAGTTATATGTGAACGAATTCCAATATTATCCCTATGATATGGTGTTTACTAATGATTTCATGACCTGAACAATGTATTTCTGATTTTCTAGATACAGTCCATCCTGGTAGACACTGGGTTACTGCACAATCTGTCACAAAGCCACCAGTTTATCAGCCTGATAAAGAGCTCAGTGTGAATATCGGAGACTCTGCGACTCTACGGTGTTGTTATGATTCTCAGAATTTGATTGGAATAATGGACTTGTTTAAAAAACCAACCAAAAAAAAGCCTCAGATTGTAGTCACAGTGTATAAAAGCGATAGAGAAATTTTTCACACTGGATTCCTACAGTCTCGTTTTCAAATAGAAAAATTTTCAAAGTGCTACGATATTATAATTTTAAACATCACTCAGTCTGATGAAGCCATGTACTACTGTGCAGTGATGAGACCCGAGATTGTGTTTGGAGATGGAACTTATTTACAAATTAAAGGTATTTTAAAGGTGTTCATAATTAATTATTATTAAATTAAAGGTAATTAAATGTGTTCAACCTGGAAGATAAATAATAATGAAGTAGTGAAATGTTAACTGTGTTTTCTTCAACAACACTGAGTTACAGACTTTTACTAAGTGAATCTTGATCAATGTTTATAGGTGATCATGTTACTATTGCATCAGAAACATCTAAAGCAGCTCTGTGTGATCATTCAGTGGTGTGTGAACCAACACTGCATGGAAACAACACTAACACCAACACACAACACAACACAGGTGAGATGTCAGTGTTTTGTACTAATCTAAATATAATGTGGTGAAATAACAGAATCAGAAATGATCAGATCTCTACATCGGACAGTGATCGGTTTGGGATTGGCTTTGGGTTTGTGCGCACTTCTGATTTTCTGTCTCACTTATTTCATACTGAGGAGAAGAAAATGTGATAAAAGTAAGTGTTTTTGTCATCAGATAATAAATAAAGTTATTTTTCTTTTTATGATAAATTCACTAATTGGTGTGTTTCTGTATTCATAGTAAATGCTTTTATTGAAGATTCTCCAGGAACAATGCAGGTATGTGTACAAATAAATACTGATCTTTTCACTATTATATACTCTACAGATCATTCTGTTCTTTCTGTAGATATCACTGTGTCTGCTTTATTTATAATGAGTAAAATAAAATGTCTCTACATTCAGATATTTTTCCTCCTGATGTTCTAGATATAATTTATACAGTCAGTTTGATCAGATTTACACAAAAATCCCAAACTTTTATCTTCACACCACAGACTGTGTAGTTTATTTACGCAGTACATAATGAAATGTGACATTTCTCTAGGAATATGAAACATTGTGTGCAAACAGACAATACACTACAAGACATATACACAAAATAGTTCTAACCAGTGTAAATACTGTATATTATACAGTACATTGTGTAAAAATTCAGTGTGTGCATGTGCATGTTCTGTTCAGTTCACTTCTGGTTGTTGAGGAGTTTGATGGCTTGCATGGAGAAACTGTTGCACAGTCTGGTTGTGAGAGCCCGAATACTCTGGTACATTTTAAAAGAAGGCATGAAGGTTAAGTGTGTATGTGAGTGGTGTTTGGGGTGAAGAGTGTGTGTGAGGGGGGGTGTAGGGTGTGTGGGGTCATTCACAATGCTGCCAGCTTTGCGGAAGCAGCGTATGGTGTAGATGTCCGTGATAGAGGGAAGAGAGACTCCGATGATCTTCTCAGCTGTCCTCACAATCCACTGCAGAGTCTGGCAATCCGAGATGGTGCAGTTCCCAAACCAGACATTTGCTCAGGATGCTCTCCATGCTCCCTCTGTAGAACATGGTCAGGATGGGGGGAGGGAGATTGGCTTTTATCATCCTTCCTAGGAAGTAAAGACACTGCTGGGTTTTCTTGGTGATGCAGTTGGTGTTAAGTCACGAGGTGAAGTTCTCCACCAGATGAACACCAAGGATTTTTGTGCTCTTGATCGCCACGGAGACTGTTCAGTTGATGACTGTTTCCTGATGTCATCAATCTTTTTTTTTGTTTTGTCCACATTCAGAGACGGGTTGTTGGCTTTACAGCAGGCAGTTAGATGTTGCACCTCCTCTCTGTATGCTGAACACACTCTTCTTTAAAAGACTGCTGGTCTTTTCACATCCATCACATCCATCATACACCACATAATATCATACACCACATCCATCATACAGTACTGTTTGATTGCCTGCTTTGACCTTCTTCACCTGACCTCTACCTGTTTCCTCACCATGACCTTACAGTACGTGCCATTTTGGATTTGTTGTTGTTTTCTCATTGAAGACGTCTTAGCTATGTCTCTATCCTGAGCAGTACTATGGGGAATTTTAAAAGCTGAAAATTAAACCACTGCAATACATAAATACAAGACATAACAATACACCTGGCCTGAGACATGGCACATGAAGATGAGTGAATAAATGCACTTACACGTGACCAGGCACGTTAGACTTCAGAAAAAAGAAAGTGTGGGAAACTATTCCTTTTTTAATGATATATTCTCAAACAAATAATGTTGTCGTTTTGCATCTATAACCTCTTTTACATACACAGAACGGTTTTTAGTTCTTGTAGAATTTTTTTTTGTGTGCTCTGAATCATTGCCTCGCTTGTCATTTATAAGTTTGTGATTGTTTTTGTTTGTTTGTTTGTGTGCATTAAACAGGTAAAGGTTAGATACGAATGTCTGTTTTCCCCATATGATGAGCAGGGGGGTGTAAACTTTTACACTTTGCTGTCTGCACAGGTCTTAATGTGTGAATGTTCAGACAGTGGTGTGAAACATTTCAAGTGTGTTTTTTTCTCACACACACACACACACACACACACACACACACACACACACACACACACACACACACACACACACACACACACACACTGTTGTATAACTGTACAGTTTAACTGTACCTGATTAATTTTGAAGTCTAGAGATGACAACAACAACAACGACAACAACGACAATGTGCACTGAGACAAACAAGAATAGCCACACATCCTGTGGAAAGTTTGAGATGAGAAACTGATGGTGTTTGTGTGAAAAGCGACTCGGCGGTCAGAGCGGCCTGCAGAGATGAAACACTCAGAGCTGCAGTGTGTGAAGGGGCGAAGAGACAAAAAGAGATACAAAGCCACTAAACTCAGCTTAGCACACACACACACACACACACACACACACACACACACACACACACACACACACACACACACACACACACACATAAACAGAATGTAATAGAAAAATACTAATCACCTATTTAGTATACAGTAGCTAACAGTTCAGTGTGTACATATTTTTTTAATTATTAAATTTGCATTGAAAAAAACAACCAATTAAAGTGTGAAGGACCTCAATCATGTACCTAAGAATGTTTGTACCACTTGTATCTTATATATGTAATGGCATATGAGAGTGTGTGTGTGTGTGTGTGTGTGTGTGAGAGAGAGAGAGAGAGAGAGAGAGAGAGAGAGAGAGAGAGAGAGAGAGAGAGAGAGAGAGAGAATGTGATTGGTTAGTGTCACATGCTGGTGAAGTAGGAGCTGCGTTAAGGCCTGAAATAAACTCCACCCACATCTACACTGATATCTTCTATTATCATGATTCAGAAAATGAGGCATCAGATATGAGAAAGAGAGAGAGAGAGAGAGAGAGAGAGAGAGAGAGAGAGAGAGAGAAAGAGAGAGAGAGAGAGAGAGAGAGAGAGAGAGAGAGAGAGAGAGAGAGAGAGAGAGAGAGAGAGAGAGAGAGAGAGAGAGAGAGAGAGAGAGAGAGAGAGAGAGAGCGTTCAATTTAATTCAATTTTATTAGTAGAAATTAATTGGCATTGCTGAGCCACTGATTCTGTACGTTATTCTGTGAATGATCCTGCCTTGTATTGTCATATCTCATATCTTAGTCTTCCCTTTTGTTTAACAGTCTAAAGTTCCTCTGTAGCATTTACATAACATTCACATTACATTTACATTTACATGTACGTTAACACTTACGTTTACGTCAGACACCGTAATACTAAGTGACTTTAAGACATTTTGTTTTATGTATTTAACTGAGAACTTGAGTTTCAGGACTTTACTGTTTAAAGGCCTAACAGTTGCAGATCTGACAGTCTGGGATTTGAACTGATAACCTTCTGGTCAGTCAGTAGTCCAACATCATAAGCACTACCTCTGATTTTCTAGAAGGTCTGAGTGAAGTTCTGAGAGTCTAAAGGTCTGACAGTCCTGTTCTAGTTCCATCATCTTTTCTTTTATTTCACCTTGGAACAATATTTACATCCATTTCAGCTAACTTAGCTATAAGAAGACTGCAGAACTAACTGTGTATCTTAAAATATAAATTTACTGCAAATTTCACAAAGGTTACAAATGTGAACTAAAGAAAAAGAACAGGAATTGCAGGAGAAGAAACATGTAGGTCTTTATGATGAAGTAATACACTAGTGACACATAGTTAGTGCTAAAGAGCTCAGCAACGAGGACTTAAGGGATTAATACTGTACATTTCTGTCTTCTATCAACAATCAAATCAATCAAATTAAGGAAAAAGTTGTGTTTCTTTTGGTGAAGCAGAACTCTAACTTATGTTACTCCTCACCAGAAAGATAGATAGATAGATAGATAGATAGATAGATAGATAGATAGATAGATAGATAGATAGATAGATAGATAGATAGATAAATAAATAAATAAATAAATAAATAAATAAATAAATAATGAGTTTCTTTACTTATACACAGTATAATACAAGGATACACTGAATTGCAGTTTGTTTAATAGAGAAACTAAAAAAGAATTAAATATCATCACTGGAAGACCGAGCTTCCTGTAATGGATCAGACTTAAGCATTGCAACACACACACACACACACACACACACACACACACACACACACACACACACACACACACACACACACACACATTTGCACAGATGCTCACCTGTGGGAAAAAAAACACAGATTATTTCACACCCAGATAAAAACTGAGCAACAACACACTCCACACACACACACTCACACACACACACACACACACACACACACACACACACACACACACACACACACACACACACACACACACAAACACAAACACACATTTGCACAGATGCTCACGTGTGGGAAAAAAAACACAGATTATTTCACACCCAGATAAAAACTGAGCAACAACACACTCCACACACACACACTCACACACACACACACACACACACACACACACACACACACACACACACACACACACACACACACACACACACACACACAAACACAAACACACATTTGCACAGATGCTCACGTGTGGGAAAAAAAACACAGATTATTTCACACCCAGATAAAAACTGAGCAACAACACACTCCACACACACACACTCACACACACACACACACACACACACACACACACACACACACACACACACACACACACACACACACAAACACAAACACACATTTGCACAGATGCTCACGTGTGGGAAAAAAAACAGATTATTTCACACCCACAGAAAAACAGACCCACAACACACTCCACACACACACACACACACACACACACATACACACACACACACACTCTACACACACACACACACACACACACACACAGATGGTATCTGTTCTAGTTCTAGTATTCTGCACTGCTACGCACTGGTGTTAATTCAGTGAGCAAACTACAAACTAGCCTCAAAAAAGTAAAGTCATTTTTCTTGTTATTCACTTTTCTTAGTAACATATTTTCTTAGATCAGATGGAACACGTGATCCCTAAGCTACAGATAAGTCTTACACGTTTTACAGACATTTTTTTTTTGCATTGCTGTTAACCAGAATTCAGTCAGACTGAAGATGCTGATGCTGATGTGGATTACAGTGTTGATTTTTCAGAACACTGGTAAGTAGGTTTCAGATAATATACATGTTTTTATAATAAGTATTATTTATTGAAATAAATATTAAGTGTCACGAAGTATTTTTATTACTCATTTGATTGTTTAACACTTGACATTAGAGTCAACACGGAAAAATCAACCAGTCCATCAGCCAGACTCAGTGATTCAAGCTAAAGTTGGTGAAAAAGTGACTCTGCGCTGCTTTCGACCGAGACAAGAAACCGCTGGATCCATCGCTTGGTACAAGCAAAAGTTAGGACATGAGCCTCAGGCTATAGTTACAGTTGACTATGAACCTGTTTATGAAAAGCAGTTCATGTCACCAAGATTCAGCATCAAGAAAGAAAACCGAAGCGTCCATTTAAATATTGCGAACGTGGAACCATCAGATGAAGCCGTGTATTACTGCAACATTGTGAAATTTTTAACTGTCTTTGGAAACGGAACGTTTTTATCAGTGAAAGGTAGGAATATTAGCATATGTACAGTAATTATTAATTATAATTAAATTTGACATTTGATTTTGCATAATGAACTGTTATGTGAAGTCTGGGTGTTTAATTCTTACTTTAAATATATATATATATATATATATATATATATATATATATATATATATATATATATATATATATATATTAATTTATTGCACATTTAAAGTGTTAGAGATTATTTCTCAGCACATGTAGTTAATGCTGTGTCTATATCACACTGATCAGATGACAGAGATGTAAAAGTGAGGGTGTGGCAGCGCGGCGTGTCTGACTCGGTTCCTGCAGGAGCCTCAGTGACTCTGCAGTGCTCGGTTCTCTCTGAGAGCAGAGCAGCAGAACTCCAAGTGCTCTGGTTCAGAGCTGCTCCACCACAATCCCATCCTCAAATCATTTACACTCATCACGACAGCAGCCGTCAGTGTGAGAGCGACTCTTCTACACACACCTGTGTGTACAACTTCTCCAAGAACATCCTCAGCCTCAATGATACTGGAACTTACTACTGCGCTGTGCTCCTGTGTGGGAAGATCATCTTCGGGAACGGGACATCAGTACAGATGGATGTGAAGACTCTCACTGAGCAACATTTCAGTAAGAATAAATTGAAATGTGTATCTCTTGGTTTGAGGAAGAAATATTCAGAATATTGTTGTGACTCTAGAGCATGCATTTATTTATTTATTTATTTATTTATTTATTTATTTATTTATTTATTTACAGAGGGATCCGATGCTGTAGTGATCTGTCTTGTTGTAGCTTTGACAGTGTCTGTGATAATAAATTCTGCTCAAGCTTTTTCATCCTGTAAAAAACGACGCACAGGTAAGTTTTCATTCATTAAGTTCTGGAGTAAAAAACTAATCATTAAACATCTAATCTAATAAAAACATCCTTTTTTACAATGAGGTGTTTATTCATTTATTATTTATTTAGTTATTTTAGCAGCAAAAAAAAAACCTTTGTCCCTTAAATGCGAACATATTAATTTGAGTCAAAGATGAACATAATTGCAATAGAATAATTGATATTGGGGTCATATTAATTTTAGTTAATGATGATTCATATTGGGGTCTTGACACACGTCATTTTAGAAATCTTTTCTTTCTTCTACAGTGCAACGTTCACAACGTTCTACGACAGAAAAAACACACAACCAGGTAAAAAGGCGGACAATGTGCATAGACATCGACTCAAAAAAGTAACACAGTCGTCATTCTTGTGTTTAACCCTTTGTATGCCTTCCTTCAGGACTGTGATACGACGGAGGTGACTTACGCTGCCGTAAACTTCAGTGAGAAGAAAACTAAAAGTGGAAACACAGAAAGAGAAAAACTACAAGATGCTGTTTATTCTGAAGTGCTAAATATTCCTGTTATGTAGATCAATGTTATTTCTTATTTTATTAACAGATAAATGCTGTAGATCTGCTGGTTGTAAATATTTAAACACGAATTGAGCCAAATGTATGTAAAAGCAATTAATGTCATGTAGAATAAATAAGTAAATAAATAACAAATCAATAAATCAATAAGAAGAAGAAGAAGAAGAAGAAGAAGAAGAAGAAGAAGAAGAAGAAGAAGAAGAAGAAGAAGAGGAATACTTATACTTATTACTTATTATTATTATTATTATTATTATTATTATTATTATTATTATTATTATTATTATTATTATGTACTTTTATTATTATGTTATTATTATTATGTACTTTTATATTATTTACTAACTCATTAAACTAATTATTTAAGAACTTTCTAAATTTTGTATTACTTATTCTGGTCAAGTTTTAGCTCCATAAAAACATTGTAAAAATCTAATCTAGATTTATTTTAAAATTCATGTGTTAGACATTCAGTGTCATGCTAATGTATGATACATGAAAAATAGACGAGATCCAAAAAAAACAACAGTTTGGATTTATTCATTAATTTAAATACAGATTGAAATGAGTCCAGACAACAATAACAATCATGAGCATTATTAGTAGTAGCAGCAGTACACAGCAAATTCAAAATACAATATGTCTATATATCTAATCACCTTCTCTATGTAGTTATCTGTGCATAGTTAGTTAGCAATCCCTCGGTTAGTTTACAATGTTATAACGTTGGATTCATGTGTAGCTAATTTATGACCGTAAGACTGTAACTAGTTAGCAAGCATTGAGCTAATTTCATCACAAGATCGGTAGAGTTTTCAGAACATTTTTATTTTATCACTTACTTTTCTATCTATCTATCTATCTATCTATCTATCTATCTATCTATCTATCTATCTATCTATCTATCTATCTATCTATCTATCTATCTATCTATCTATCTATCATCTCTTACGTTTCTTTGATATACATGAGTCAATGTAGAGATCATAGGAGTGTTATTGACCTCAGTAACCTTTGTGTTAAATAACTGAATGAATAGATAGATAGATAGATAGATAGATAGATAGATAGATAGATAGATAGATAGATAGATAGATAGATAGATAGATAGATAGATAGTATAAGACTTTTTTTTTTTTTTACATTTTTTTAATGTAATTCAATAAAATATACTTAAACAGTGCCAGTAATACAGCCCCATGTATCTGATGATATTTATTATATATTATGGGATATATACACATAATTTATTGGCTTTATAACAGAAAATTTAATATTAAATCAAATGAAATCATTAAAATTTGCATCATTTTCACGTATATTTTTGACCTTAGTGAGCTTTTTCTTTTTTTTCTTTTCATGTACTGAGTGTTGTTATGTGACGACTGTCATATTACTGACAAACAAGATGCTGTGCTTTATGGATAATACGTATAGGTCCACTTTATTTGGAATGCTGTATATCTGCATGTAAAGTAAACATTAATTAATTAAACAGCCAATCATGTTGCAGCAGCACAGAGGAATAAATCTTACAGATACAGGTGAAGAGTTACAGGTAATGTTTACATCTAACATTACAAATTGTCATGGCTTGGATAATTCCCTGCTGGAACACTAGGGGGCGTTTAAGCAAGGGATTGTTTATCTCCTGTGCCATGTGTATTTACTCGTGTTGTTCTCTCATGTGTGTTTGCCCCGTCTGTCATGATCAGCACACCTGCCTCACCTCCGCACCCACAACGGAGAGAATCGTCTCCGGAGTACTAAGCGCTCCCGGACTACACTTCCCACTACACCCCGCTCAGCCTAATCAGTGTACCAGCTGTTCTCTATCAGCTGGCGCACTTATTTCTGTCACGATGTGACACGGTGAAACAAAAGCGGGTGAGGATCCAAACGCAGTTTAAGGTTTTTAATAAACAAAACACAAACAAACAAACAGGCAGGCAACGCGGAACAAACAGGAAACGGGAACACGGACATGCACACACCAACAACGACCAACCACATTGAAGTGAACAGACAGAGTATATATGGTGAACGAGAACCAATCACAAAACAGAGACAGACAAGGACTAAGACAAAACACCTGAGGAAGAGATTGAATGTAATTAGTGTCCATGGTAACAGATAGGTGGGCGGGGTCAACAATTAACATCAGGGAGAGACGGCAGACAGAAACAAGGAGAAACAGACAGACACGTTACACCGTCCCACCCTCATCCTGTTCTCACCTCTGCACACCTGTCCCTCCTGTTTCACTTATTACCTCCCCGAATTATCCCAGTTACCTTGCATGTGTTTGCCGAGTCCTTGTTATTGTGTGATCTGTTTTATGTCTTTGGTTTTTGTTTCTTGTTTTTCATTTCATTTGGTTGTTTATCCCCTTTTTATTTTCCTGTGTTTTGCCAGTTTATGGTCTTCCTGGTATTTTTCTCTTTTTTCCTCAGGGATTCCTCCTCCATGCCAGTCGCACGAACCTCGCTGCATTTTTGGGCTGATTTCTCCGATTGCACATCTGTTGATTTATTTCCCTTTTGGAGCGTTTTGCAGATGTTGGATTTTTTCTCTTGGAGCCTCTGGTGGATTCTGTCACCTGAAAATTGTCACGTTTTATTTTTTTGGAGCCTTTTTTCTGTTTTGGACTTTTCCCCGTTTTTCCCGCCATTTATGTCATGTGGAGTTATTTATTAACTTCCATTTGTATTTACTGACTGTTTAAACCAAGAGCTCTCCCTCTCCCTCTTTTATTACTTGTTTAATTATTCTTTTATGACTTGAAAAAATGAATCCCCGACGGCTCCTTCTCCCTTCGATTCCATGCACAATGTCGTGACAAGCCTGAAAAATAGAGCGGTTTTAATGCACAGTCATGAGACATTAGTGCATGCGCATGTAAAAATGAGGGCATTTTCGGTTCTGCCTGCAAAATCAGAACTCATGTGGTGTAGATGTAGGTCAGATCGAAATCTGCATCGTTCTGGGCATGCTCAGTACAGACCACCTGTAGTATAAATTCAAACCCTGCTTTAGATGCCCTCATATTCAGATCATAAATAAGATATAAACACTTCTGTGAAATGCAAAATGACTGCATTCAAGATTTTCGTTTTGATCTTCAGCACCATGTGTAAGTAATAAGAGCAAATTATATCTATCTTCCAACATGTTATCAAAAATCGCTTCATTTTAACCCGTGTTTAGGCTGTATGTGGGACGAGCTTCAACATTATGGCGTTTAATTAATTCGTTTTTCCAGATACAGTCCATCCTGTTAGACGCTGTGTTACTGCACAATTCCTCACCGAGCCACCAGTTCATCAGTTTGATAATGAGCTCAATGTGAATATCGGAGACTCGGCTACTGTACGGTGTTGTGTTTCTGAACAGGTATTTGGGATTATGGCTTTGTTTAAGCGAGCAGACAGAAAAAAACCCCAGACGATCGTCAAGATCTTTAAGACCTCTGCAGATATGTATTATAACGGACTCCAAAAGTCTCGTTACCGAATAGAACGATCTTCAAACTGTTTCAGTATGACCATTTTAAACATCATGCAGTCTGATGAAGCCATGTACTACTGTACAGTCACATCCCCATACACTGTGCTTGGAGCTGGAACTTATTTAAAAATAAAAGGTAAAAACATTTACGTTATAGCTCCTGGTTTTTTTCCTGATGACTGTTAACATGTTCAACCTGGAAGATAAATAATAGTGAAGTAGTGAAATGTTAACTGTGTTTTCTTCAACAACACTGAGTTACAGACTTTTACTAAGTGAATCCTGATCAATGTTTATAGGTGATCATGTTACTATTGCATCAGAAACATCTAAAGCAGCTCTGTGTGATCATTCAGTGTTGTGTGAACCAACACTGTATGGAAACAACACTAACACCAACACACAACACAACACAGGTGAGATGTCAGTGTTTTGTACTAATCTAAATATAATGTGGTGAAATAACAGAATCAGAAATGATCAGATCTCTACATCGGACAGTGATCGGTTTGGGATCGGCTTTGGGTTTGTGCGCACTTCTGATTTTCTGTCTCACTTATTTCATACTGAGGAGAAGAAAAAGTGATAAAAGTAAGTGTGTTACTATAAAATAATAGTAATAATTATTAATAAATAATAAATAATCAAATAATTGATTTATGTTCTATAGACGATTCTTCAGGAACAATACAGGTACGTTTCTACTTAAGGTCTATATGCGAAACGTTATGAACATTAATATGCTGCTTATTATAATGTTATAATTTCTATGTTTAGGTTGATGAGATTTACACAAACTCTGTTTTTACATTATTACATTTTTATTTTAGGAATATGAAGCTGAATCTCTGAATTATGCAGCTTTGCAATTCTCCAAGAGGAAAACCAAAGCTGAAGAGAAAAGGAAACCTGTCTCATCAGATGTGTGTGTGTACTCTGGTGTATAGCAATCTGTAAGAAGTAATAAATACATATTAACACACGTATCTGTTACACTGCAAATACAGTGAAAATACATAAACATTTATATCAGACTCATTTTCTACTTCATAAATGGATTTTGCTCAGTTTGAGCTTGAACGTATTTTAAGTTGCTGACAGACATTTAAAAAGAAAAAGTTTAGCAAAAACAATTCAAGTGACAATTCAAACATTATTATGACTTGGCCTACAAACATAGCCTCTCTGGACTATACTCCCTACCACACACACACACACACACACACACACACACACACACACACACACACACACACACACACACACACACACACACACACACACACACACACTTAATGTTTCTAAGGACTTTTTATTTATTCAGGTATTTTTTCATATATTATCTCTGCTTGTATTTAATTAAATAGATAGATAGATAGATAGATAGATAGATAGATAGATAGATAGATAGATAGATAGATAGATAGATAGATAGATAGATAGATAGATAGATAACTTACTAAATAAATATTATGGATATTTTTGCACAGAACCCAGAGTATTAATAGATGAATGAATGAATGAATAAATAAATAAATAAATAAATAAATAAATAAATAAATAAATAAATAAATAAATAAATAAACAGTATAAATGTTTTGCTGCTGAGTTTGGCTGAAAGCTGCAGTACATCTTAATGGTTGCTGGTAGGCAGAAGAGACCGTGGTTAGGATGGATTGACACTTTTGATTGCTCTGCATGACTATGTGCTGCAAACCTGAAGGTAGATTCATTTAAAGGAGATTATTGATGCACCAATGGTACTTTTGTTTGATTGCTTTAATATTTTAAATAGCATTAATTAAAGATTTAACTTCAGCCTCCTGTGAAAGCACATGTACAGTGGGGCTGTGATTGGATTAAGAAATGATTTGTCTTAACTTCAGCATGTGAAGCACACAGGAGTGTAAAAATAAACCACATTTCCATTTTGTCAAATCTCTGTACAACCCCAATACACAAAAAAGGAAAAAAGGTGGGTTGGTGTTGAGAAAAGCGAAAGTCTTTCCTATAATATAAGAACAAACCTCACGTGATAATCTGGGGTGTGTTCAGTACAGACCGCCTGTAGTATAAGTATAAATTTAAACCATGCATTAAGTGCTTTCATATTTTGCTGCTAAATGACACACAAACACTGTAGAATTTCTAATTAATGATGGCTGTTTCTGCTTGTTTCTGGATTTTCATTTTAATCTTCAGCTCCATGTGTAAGTAATATGTTATATAAATTTGACAGTATTTATTTCAAAATAAATAAATGAATTAAAAATACATTAAAAATATACACTCGATGGCGATTATAAGTCTGAACATCTTTAGTGGTAGCTTTATGTAGAGTAAAATAAATAGGATATACATTTTTGTGATCATTTTATAAGAATATTTGAATTTAATATCACGCTTTTGTTTTATTTGCTAATTAACGCATTCACGTTTTTAGATACAGTTCAGCCTGGTGGACGCTGTGTAACTGCACAATCCTTTACAGAGCCAGAAGTTTATCACCCTGATAAAGATATCAGTGTGAATCTCTGTGACTCGGCTCTTCTCAGGTGTTGTGTTTTTGACAATAAAGGAGGAGAAATTTTCTGGTTCAAGCAAGAAAACAAAAAAACGCCTGTTTTTATTGCTGGACCTTTTAACACTGTTGGAGAAACGTTTTATAGTGAATTCCAAAATTCTCGTATTCGGATAAAAAAAAATGAAGAAAAGTGCTTCGTTATGACTATTTTAAACACCGAGATGTCTGATGAAGCCACGTACTATTGCGCAATCATGTTTTCATCTGGGACTTATTTAAAAATTAAAGGTAGGATTTTGTCTAAAATGAATCATGTGATTGGTGAAACGTAGTAACTTTGTGTTGTGTTGTTTATTTCCGTTCGCATATTCATTCATTTCTGAAAATGACGCTCATGTTAATGATACATATACAGTATGTGATATGTGAGATTGTTGCTATTGCATCAGAAACATCTCCATCAGCTCTGTGTGCATCTGAACCAACACTGCATGGGAACAGCACTAACACGCAAGACAAAAGTGGTACGCTGGTAAATATATCGTTATTTATTCATGAATCATTGCCTGTCCCTGAGTTTTACAGTATATCTCCTTTACAAAACCAGAAATGATCAGATCTCTACATCAGACAGCGATCGGTTTGGGATCGGCTTTGGGTTTGTGCTCAGTTTTGATTTTCTGTCTCATTTATTTCATACTGAGGAGAAGAAAATGTGAAAACTGTAAATGTAAGTGCTTCCTGTCCCCAATATACTCAACCTAGGTTTATTTAACTACAGTTAACTGTGAAAAATATTAATAAGTGTGTTTCTGTATTAATAGTGAAGGCTTCTGTAGAAAACTCTAATAGAACGAGGCAGGTACATGCGCAGGTGAGTCAATATTCTTATGCTTTAGCTTTGATTTAGCGACTAAACAATAGGTTTATACTCTATTCAAATTCTTTTTCTACATTCATCTCTATAAGAATGTTCAAGAAATAATCTTTACTACACTTTGATAGGATTTTCACTGTTTCTCAACTTTGCAGTTGTTGCGTTTAGTGTTTAGTTCCCTACATTGTAAGTGTATCACGTTGAGCTGAACGCTATTTAATAGTTGTTTTTTTCTCCAGAAATATGAAGAAGAAACACTGAATTATGCAGCTTTGAAATTCTCCAAGCCGAAACCCAAAGCTGGGAAAAGAAAAAGCTGATGACTTTGTGAACTATGATGTGAATTATCATTAGGAAATTATATTAAAATTAATGTTGTTGTTTTTTTTATATAATGACTATAATTAAAATCACCTTTGATTGGTTTACAAAATCGAATAATAAGAAATATTATTCACAGTAAGATTTTTTTCTTTGCAGTGTAGATAAACTACCAAAGCCACTGGTTTTGTTCTGTTTCTAATAAATTTTATTTCATTTATTTATAATTTGCCCTCTGTGGAGATTTTGTGGTATGGTTTGTATAACGTAAAGTAAAAAGCAATGTTTCTAATTAAACAGAAACATGAATAATTAATAATATTCTGTGTTTAAAGTTTAAATGTGACTTAAACATTAAATGAGGGTTTTATACATACAGATTTGCTCATAAGGGAGAAATATTAGAAACAAATAGTAACAAAATTTTAATCTTTAAAATTTTTATTCTGTTTCTATAATTCTGTGCAGATGTTTGATTATAGTAATGCAATAAACTCCTAAATGATGTAGCAATGCTGGCAAGTATTCAGACTCTGTGACCTTGGATTTTAAAGGAAGTATCATGAGGTAGCTGTTCTTTATGTCCATGTCTATATGATAAGAACACAGGTGGTGGTTTGGTCATCAACTCCATGCATGTTGGATCTTATCCACAAAAGCCCAGTTTTTATTCCGATCTAGCAGAACCAAGTTCTGGTTCTACTTCAGTAGACTCTAAAGCCCTATTCGGATGGGATTAGTTTTATGTGGGGACGTGGAGTAATGCAATTTTACCTCAGGATGTCTGTAATATTAATTGGCCAATTCGCACGGGACATCTCAGTAAAACTAGCAGAAGTGGGAGGGGTAACTCGCTTTATGCACCACAGTAACCTCCTTGTCGTCATGTGCATATGACGTTGCTTCCTGTTATCATGTGCGCAAACAGACAACATGGCACCTCCATGCTTTCAAAATGCGCCAAAAACTACTTTTAAACAGGAAATGACGGAATTTTACCATACATATTTACAGCAGGTCTATTCGGACGGGATTAGTATTACCTGAGGTGCCATAATCTTTACTGACATTGTCCTTAATGATTACCGAGATGGCACATTCGGACGGCACTAAAATCACTGAGAAGCTCTGGTAATAATTACTTTACCCCCACGTCCCCACGTAAAACTAATCCTGTCCGAATAGGGCTTAAGGCTATATGGTGGAATGTGGTAGCCTAGTGGTTAAGGCATTGGACTACTAATTGAAAGGCCATGAGTTTGAATCCCAGGTCCACCAAGCTGGCACTCCTGGGTCTCTGAGCAAGATCTGATCCGTTTCAATCGAGTACATGAAGGAAAGTTTTAGCTTGGGGATAATTTGACACTCTGCATCTTCTAGGTTCTTCTTGTTAATGGAGAAAAGGGACAGAAGAGCAATGCAGCAATCTCCATCATTAAACCAGGTCACAAAGTTCACTTCCTGACATTTGTTCTGGTCAGACTGGATCATTTGTAGAAATGTTTATACTTTAAAATACTTTATACAAACCTGGAAGTGGGATAAGATTTTATACATACAATTTGGTTTACGAGGGCAGGTGAGATCTTAGTGAAGGCACGAGTGAGTGTAAAAGCAAACCACATTTTCTATTCTGACATTTCACCTCTTTGTTTGGTCCAAAACCAAAAGGCGGTGTCGGTGTAGGTTGATCAGAATGCCATGTGCTTGGTAACATATTTCTTTTTGAACAACCAATCACGGTTGTTTTTCTGGGCATGCTCAGAACAGGCTGCCTGTATTATAAATATTCAGATGCAAACAAGGCTTCAAGCAGATTCATATTTTTGTTGATAAATAAGGTACAAATGCTATAAGTTCTGGAAATATTTTTTAAAATGACTTGTTTCTGGAATTTAATTTTGATCTTCAGCATTATCTGTAAGTAATATATGAAATCATCATAAAATTGTATTAAAGATTTTGTAATCTTTTTGATTTTTTAACCACATTTTTATTTGTTATATTTAATAATATCTAAATGTATTCATCACTTGATTATATATTTGTTGTTCTAGACACAGTCCATCCTGGTAGACACTGGGTTACTGCACAATCTGTCGCAAAGCCAGCAGTTTATCAGCCTGATAATGAGCTCAGTGTGAATATCGGAGACGCGGCGACTCTACAGTGTTATATGTTATACAACACATTCAATGCGGTGGCCTGGTTTAAGCAACCAAACAGAAAAAAAACACAGATTATAGTTAAATCCTTAAAGTCTTCTGTAGAAACTTTCCAGTTTTTCACTGGATTCCAAAAGTCTCGGTTTTGCGTAGAAAGATCGTCAAACTGCTTCAATATGACTATTTTAAACACCACTCAGTCAGATGAAGCCATGTACTACTGTGCAGTGTTGAGACCTGATCGTGTGGTTGGAGATGGAACTTATTTAAGTATCAAAGGTAGGATTTCCACTAAAACTGACTGAGTTTGATTGTGATAACGTGTAATGTTGTGATATTTTGCATTATTACCATTAATAATGTTCAACCTGGAAGATAGATAATGCTATTTATGACATATTACATAAAATGCTTTACATTTTTAAAATGAATTTTGCTTTAATTTTTAAGAATGATGTCACAGACGTTTACTAACTGAATCCTGATCAATGTCTATAGGTGATCATGTTACTATTGCATCAGAAACATCTAAAGCAGCTCTGTGTAATAATTCAGTGGTGTATGAACCAACACCGCATGGAAACAACACTAACACCAACACACAACACAACACAGGTGAGATGTCAGTGTTTTGTACTAATCTAAATATAATGTGGTGAAAAAACAGAATCAGAAATGATCAGATCTTTACATCGGACAGTGATCTATTTGGGATCGGCTTTGGGTTTGTGCGCACTTCTGATTTTCTATCTCACTTATTTCATACTGAGGAGAAGAAAATGTGATAAAAGTAAGTGTTTTTGTCATCAGATTATAAATACATCAGTGAAGTTTTGTTAAAATGACTAAATATGCATATTTCTATATTAATAGTGAAGACTTCTAGAGAAGATTCTTCAGGAAAGAAGCAGGTAAAAAATATATAGTATCTATTTTATACTATTGTACACTCTATGTCAATGTCTTTTATAATTAAATCAAATAATTAAATAAACAAACAAATTATATTTCTATAGCACTTTTAACACTAAACATTGTTGCAAAGAAGCTTTGTGTGAATAAAACAATTCATAATAAAAGTTATTTACTTTATCATTTAAAGTTGTCATAATAAAATAACTTTTTTTTGTTTTGTTTTCTTTTTTTTAATTCCATTTCAGATTCCAGAATCTGAAGCAAAAACGGTGATTTACGCAGATGTACAGTTCAACAAAATGAAAAGAAAAGCTGAAAAATGAAAACCTGACTTTGTCAAAACATTGTGTACTCTAGTGTGAAATAAAACTTTTTTTCTGTATTAATGATCACATGTTAAATCACTTGTGTGCTTAATTTCTACTTAATTAAGCTTAATTAAATAATAATAATATTTATTATTATTATTATTATTATTATTATTATTATTATTATTATTATTATTATTATTATTTTGTGTATAGATTTTTTTTATTAAAATCTTGGGTTGTGTCCGATCGTCTATATTTATAACAATAATTAAGTGGTTTACAAGATAGTAGGGATATAAAAACTCGGAATAAGTGAGATGGTTTATTAAAGTTTACACATTAGCACTTAGCACAAACAAAAGCAAAAAATTAATATCAAGCAAAAATCAATAAACAAGTTTTTTATTTTATTTTGCATATTTGTGTAAAAAAGGGTAATGAGACTCTAAAGTTTGTTAAAAGTGAGCACATGTCTGTAGTGATGCCTTTACTGTAAGACTTTAAGTGACAGTAAAAAAAAGTCACAAGCATTTTTCAGATCGTTTGATTTCAGAAGTTCATTGTTTTTAATTTATTGAATTTTGTTCATAGTTTACTCAAAAACTTTCTAAATTTATCTAAAATAATTGTGCACAAAGCTGTTAGATCAGTTAGATCAGTTAGATCGCTTAACCTCAAGAGCAGGAAATGAAACGTTTGTCCCTACACCACATGTTCACTTTCATTTTTCTCACTCATTATCATCAGGTCATTTTTACACATTTTCCCTTTGTAAGTGTACAATAACTGACTGTTTTACAAAGCTGAAATTAGTTCTGAAATGAATCTTTATAACCATGTGAACAATTTAAGTCATAACGCCTCACTACGTGGCCTTGAAAATGTTCAATGTGCATAAACAGTGTGCTGCGAGTACAAGTGTGTAGGTGTTTTGACACACAGACACCACATGAAGACAATGTTTGTTGGCCGTGATGAATTTTATGTGTTGAAAAGAAGAGAAGTGTAATTCAGCTCAACTGCATCACCATCCTGTGGAAACAAACATAAAAAACGTCTTCTATTACCTAAATCATGAGAACAAAAATGACAGATTTGCTTAAATAATAAGATCATGTAGGTACAATTTAAGATTAATTACCAGTGTAATGGCTTTGTCTACCACAGAATCTACACTGAATCTAATCTGGCCAGAATGTACACTGGACAAACTGGATCAGGTTATAGAGTGAGTAACACCTCATACAGATCTGGGAGTGGGATGAGTGGAAGATGGCGTTCACTACAACCAATGGGCACTATTTACATTTCCATACAAATTTATGGCATTTGACAGCCGCCATTATCCAGAGCGACGTAAAAAAGTTTGTAAAACAGAGAAAATAAGTGCAAGTTTAAGTGTTTCTGGAAGAGGTGGACCATCAATAGTCATTTGAAGACAGTCAGTGACTCGGGTTTTTGGACATCTAGGGGAAGCTCATCCTCGGTGCCAGGACAGAGAAGAGTCTTGCTGTATATCTACCTCTTAACCTGAGAGATTGTGCGACTGGACTGGCAGTGATGGTAGATCTGTGGGTGCGAGGTGAAGTGCGAGCGGTCATAAGAGCTTTGAGGTAAGAGAAGACGTATTGCATTTATAGGTAAACTTGCCAGCAGTGAGACGCAGTAGTTCAGTCTTGAAATTACAAGAGACTGAAAAAGTGCCTGAGCAGCCTGTGTGGACAAAAATGGCAGAATCCTTATGATGTTTTAGAGAAGAAACCGGAATGAGTGACATTAGCAACACATTAGCAATATGGGACAAAAACGAGAGTTTATTGTCCCCAAGGTTGCAAGGTCATACCCCAAGGTCGCAAACATTCTCTAAAAGGAAGATCAAAGAGTTGTGCAGGGATATTGCAAGATCCTGATCTGAGGATGAATCATCTGGGATACCAGCAGCTCAGTTATCTAGGATTGAGTTTCAGCTAATGAGTCATAATTGTTGACAATATGTTTGCTAGATATGTAGAGATCCGAGCAAAAGCTGTGGTATCCGAGGAGGGAAGGAGAACAGAAGTTGAGTGTCATCTTTAGAGCAGTGGTAAGAGAAGCAACGTGAGGATATAACTTTGCCAAGAGAGTGAGTATATAAGGAGAAAAGGAAAGGACCGTGTACTGAGCCCTGGGGGACACCAGTTTAGAGTCTGTATGGAGCAGATATCACTCCCCTGCATCTTACCAGAAATGAGCGACCATCCAGGTAGGAAGCAAACCATTCTCATGCTGCTCCATAAATTAAAGACTACTGAGGGTGAACGAGAGTCTTGAATACTTGTAAACCTCGATAAATACCTGGTAATGCTGTAGGGTTTGAGAACTGCATCAAACCCTACAGGCAAAAGATATTTGACTTCCCTCACCTGCCTTTCCACAAAAAACAGAAACAAAAACCCATCCCCAACAAATATGGCAGTCACACCCATACTACCAGTGACATATTTACAGTATCAATATGAGGCAGGTAAGGTTCAGAACCAGGGTAACAATATCACAAATGAAATACTCCACAAAAGGTCCACATGATATCTTGGTGGAGATGGAGGGTGGTAGACTCCCAGGATGTCTCATGATTTGGCCCGTTAAAGGTTTAACATAGAAATGTACATGTCCAAAGCTAATAATGTGGTGTTTTGTGAACAACACATTAAAAAGAATTTAAGATTTGTTGCAGTTTTAATGTATTCATTTCTAATGAAGAGCTGAATGAAGGCCTACAGATGATATCAGATGAACTCATAGGTGTCTACACAAGCAAGATAATGAGTCTACCAAAGCAGCTTGCAGATCTTTTCAGAGATTAAATAAAAATAAAGAAGAGTTCAAATCCCAGGACCACCAACCTACTGTACTGCTGCTGGGCCCCTGAGCAAGGCCCTTAACCCTCAATTTCTCAGTTGTATAAATGAGATAAATGTGAGTTTCTCTGTAAACAATGATGTAAATGCTGTAATTTGAATGCTGCAGTCAGGCCATCAATAATAAAACAATACACATATTAAAATGCTTAAATTTTAATCTCCCATTGGCCCAGAGGATAGTTAACCTGCTGGGAAGATTTTATTCACATCAAATTAAAAATAGCAATTAAATAAACAGTGAGCTGTTCGTGTAGGCGCATGTGAGCATGGGAGTAAACCACATTTTCCGTTCTAACATGCTATTTGTGTTGTGGTGCAAAACTCAAATAAATTGTGGTGTTGTAGGTAGATCAGAATATCACGCAAGTGTTCATCATGTCTTTTTTTAACAACCAATCACAATCCAATCATGTTCTCTGGGGCGTGTTTAGAACTGGTCGTCTGTATTATAAAATTACAGTCAAACCAGGCATCGAAGAGCTTTATATTCTGTCGGTAAATGAGATACAAACACTGTAGAAATTCAAAATGCTTGGTTTCTGGACATTACTTTTGATCTTCAGCACTATATGTAAGTAATTTGTTCAAACTTCATTTATTTTCATCTTAAATATAGCTTAAATATTTTTAATTACCAAAAAGTATTTTTTTTTATTTGTTTGTTTTGTTTTTACTTTACATTTTTATTTGTTTAAAGTTACGTTTAATACTCCAATATGTTTAATTATATCACAATTACATTATTAACCTATTGATGTGTTTCTTTTTTCTAGATACAGTCCATCCTGGTACACACTGGGTTACTGCACAATCTCCCACAGATCCACCAGTTTATCAGCCTGATGAAAAAGTCAGCGTGAACATCGGAGACTCAGCGACTCTACAGTGTTGTGTTTTTGAAAAATTCAGAATGATCGCTTGGTTTAAGCAACCAACAAGAAAAAAACCACGGATTATCTTTAAGTTCTTTGCAACTTCAGGAGAAACATTTTACAATGGATTCAAAGAGTCTCGTTTCCGATTAGAAAGATCTTCAAACTGCTTCAATATGACTATTTTAAATACCACTCAGTCTGATGAAGCCATGTACTACTGTGCAGTGACTACACCTAACCTTGTGTTTGGAGATGGAACTTATTTACAAATTAAAGGTAGGATTCTGAGTTGATTCTGAATGTTTAAGCTCCTGGTTTAATGTAGTGATATTTTCCTGATAACTGTTAACATGTTCAACCTGGAAGATAAATAATAGTGAAGTAGTGAAATGTTAACTGTGTTTTCTTCAACAACACTGAGTTACAGACTTTTACTAAGTGAATCCTGATCAATGTTTATAGGTGATCATGTTACTATTGCATCAGAAACATCTAAAGCAGCTCTGTGTGATCATTCAGTGGTGTGTGAACCAACACTGCATGGAAACAACACTAACACCAACACACAACACAATACAGGTGAGATGTCAGTGTTTTGTACAAATCTAAATATAATGTGGTGAAATAACAGAATCAGAAATGATCAGATCTCTACATCGGACAGTGATCGGTTTGGGATCGGCTTTGGGTTTGTGCGCACTTCTGATTTTCTGTCTCACTTATTTCATACTGAGGAGAAGAAAAGGTGATAAAAGTAAGTGTTTTTGTCATCAGATTATAAATACATCAGTGAAGTTTTGATAAAATGACTAAATAAGCATTTTTCTATATTAATAGTGAAGACTTCTAGAGAAGATTCTTCAGGAACGAAGCAGGTAAAAAAAATATAGTATCTATTTTATACTATTGTACACTCTATGTCAATGTCTTCAATAATTCAGCAAATAATAAAAAAAAAATCAATCAAATTATATTTCTATAGCACTTTTAACACTAAACATTGTTGCAAAGAAGCTTTGCGTGAATAAAACAATTCATAATAAAAGTTTTTAAATAATTTTATATTACTTGATTTGTTTGTTTGTTTAAATTTCATTTCAGATTCAGGAATCTGAAGCAACAACGGTGATTTACGCAGATGTACAGTTCAACAAGATGAAAAGAAAAGCTGAAAAAAGAAAACCTGACTTAGCGGAGCATTGTGTGTACTCTACTGTGAAATAAAACTTTTTTCTGTATTAATGATCACATTTTAAATCACTTGTGTGCTTAATTTCTACTTAACAAAATAACAATGATTATAAGATTGGACCTGAATTGAACTTATTATTATTATTATTAGTAGTAGTAGTAGTAGTAGTAGTAGTAGTAGTAGTAGTATAGTTTTTTTTTTATAGATTATTAAAATTATTATAAGATTATTAAAAGCTTGGGTTGAGTCCAGTCGTCTATATTTATTACAATAATTAAGAGGTTTTCAGGATAGTAGGGATTTTTGCTGCCCGGTTTCTGGTTCTTGTGTTGTACAAGTCCTGGGGAGTGGGCAGGGGGTCACAAATGATTATTTCTGCTGTTTAACCATGCGTTGCAGCCTATTTGAGCGTGTTTAACTCTAGACTGTTCCTACTGCACTATAGCACCAGCCACTTCACCTTCTGCCGGTATGGAGACTCATCACCACCTTGGATGAGACAGATGAGAGTAGTGTCATCTGCAAATTTCAGGAGTTTAACAGTTTGGTCAGTTGAAGTGCAGTCTTTAGTGTAGAGAGAGAATAGAAGTGGGGAGAGGACACATCCCTGAGGAGCACCAGTGCTGAATGTCTGAATTTAAGCACATACTTTTAGCAAAAATATGCAAAAAGTAATAGCAAGGAAAAAATCAATAAGCAGGTTTTTAAACAGTTTTATTTGTTTTGCATTTTTGTGTAAAAAAGGGTAATGAGACTCTAAAGTAAAAAGTTAAAAGTATGCACATGTCTAGTGATGCCTTTACTGTCAGACTTTAAGTGACAGTAGAAAAAAAAAGTCACAAGCATTTTTCAAATCTTTTGATTTCAGAAGTTCATTGTTTTTAATTTTTGAATTTTGTTCATAGTTTACTAAAAATATCTAAAATAATTGTGCACAAAGCTGTTAGATCAGTTAGATTGGTTAGATCAGTTAGATCAGTTAACCTCAAGAGCAGGAAATGAAACGTTTGTCCCTACACCACATGTTCACTTTCATTTTTATTATTTTTACACATTTTCCCTTTGTAAGTGTACAATAACTGACTGTTTAACACAACCGTCTGTAATCAGATCAACTGAAATTTGTTCTGAAATGAATCTTTATAACCATGGGGACAATTTTAATCATAACGCCTCACTACGTGGCCTTGAAAATGTTCAATGAGCATAAAAAGTGTGCTGCGAGTACAAGTGTGTAGGTGTTTTGACACACAGACACCACATGAAGACAATGTTTGTTGGCTGTGATGAATTTTCCACACAGAATTACACAGAAATAAATAATCACACAGTTTGAATATGATTTGATGGATATTTGTTTGTCCATCACAGGACATGAGAACACTGACCACAGATATGTAATAACCTTTAATTAGGAAAAATAAAACTAATGAATAAAATAAACTAATTAAATTAGAAATATAATCTAGGTGCCAGACAACACTTCAGAATAAATGCAGTCTTCAGGTTTGTCTCGGTTTCTGCTCACTCTTTTAGTGTTCTTCTTACTGAAATGTAAAGAAGTGTAATTCAGCTCCTCTGCATCGGCATCCTGTGGGAACGAACATCAAATGAAGTGAAATCGAGTAGTGAGTTTAATAATAATAATATCATGTAGGAAAAAATAAAAATGATTTACTTTATTGGGTGTTTTTTCTGCCCTAGAACCTTGTTGCGGTCTCGAAGCTGAGAGAAATAATATATTAACATGTAGCTTTTAGTCTTCGGTCATATTAGTAGTCATTATATTGGGAAGAAAGACAGAAAATGTTTAATCATAAATCAAAATTATAAATATTTTTAAATAATGAAGACTCCAATCAGTCTACAAAGTGTCTTTGGACTGATGGAGGAAACTGGAGAACCTGAAGGAAACTCTAAAAACACAAGACTCTAAAAATCCTGGAAGTGCAGGACAAACACACTAAACACTAAGCTAACCATCACATAGGATGGAGGCAGGAATCAAACCCCAATCACCAGAAGTACAACACAAGCACACTGACCACTAATCCCACCCTAAGCCAACCTCCTGCCCCCAGAAAAATGAATATAATTTGCAGAACTGTTTGCGTTTCAGTATGATCCAAACTCACCTCTGGTTCTGACACAGTTTCTCATTTTACAGATGATAAAAGTTTGAGTGAAGATCACAACCACACACACGACCACCACTACAGTGAGGTAGAACACTTCAGGACCTAAAGCTGTTATATAAGATGGATATGTAGAGTAAAGTGATGTAACAGATATTCATGTGGACAGATCAAATAACATATAAACACATAAAATATCATTACATTCTGTATGTTATTGTTTTAACTGAAACTCAAATAAATATTCACACATTTCTTTTACACAAACCATTTTCCGGAAAGTTCTCCATCTGTACTGATGTCCCGTTCCCGAAGACGATCTTCCCACACAGGAGCACAGCGCAGTAGTAAGTTCCAGTATCATTGAGGCTGAGGATGTTCTTGGAGAAGTTGTACACACAGGTGTGTGAAGAGTCGATCTCACACTGATGGCTGCTGTTGTGATGAGTGTAAATGATTTGAGGATGGGATTGTGGTGGAGCAGCTCTGAACCAGAGCACTTGGAGTTCTGCTGCTCTGCTCTCAGAGAGAACCGAGCACTGCAGAGTCACTGAGGCTCCTGCAGGAACCGGGTCCATCATGCCGCGCTGCCACACACTCACTTTTACGTCTCTGTCATCTGATCAGTGTGATATAGACAGAGTGAGATCTTTATATACTGTACTTACACTCGGTAGAATTTAAATATTGTTAATTCTGATCATGATTTTAGTTCATTTCAAGTCAAGTCAAGAAGATTTTTTGACCATATACAGTATAGCTGTTGCAGTAACAGTGAAATGAGACAACGTTTCTCCCGGATCATGGTGCTACATACATAAAAGAAAGACAGGGCTTATAAGGACTTAGTAAGTAGTCCTAGCCACATTAAGTGCAACTTTTCAACCTGGTGCAAACAGTGCAGGACAAGACAACAAGATTTATCTTCTCAATTTATCTTAACTAAGGCAAGATTCTGTTATTTCTGTTCATTACGTACACTTAAGATGTAATTCTACACCCTGTAATTATACGTAAATTCAAATACATACGTGTGACTTCACGTGAGCTTTATATGAAAAGCTACAATACATGACCTATATTAATGAAAAATGTGAAAAAAATCACAAACAAAATGAAAAACCTAATGAACAATGGATCTTACTTATATATTATATATTTCTACTCAAAGAAAGCATAATGAAAAGTTACTGTAAATGAAAAAAATATTGTTAATTTTATGAATTTTTTAAACATTTTTATATATTTGTGTGCATTCATGCGTACACACAGACTATATATACAGTATGTATATATATAGATAGAGAGAGAGAGAGAGAGAGAGAGAGAGAGAGAGAGAGAGAGAGATCTAAGAAAACATAATGAAAGGTTGAACCATTTATTTAACCCAAAATTTTTATACAAGTTGTATTTTAAAGAAAATTATGAAAATTAAATATATATTTACAGTAAAAATAAATAAATATATATTTATATTATATATATATATATATATATATATATATATATATATATATATATAGTATTATTTTATATAAAATTATGAAATATGAAAATGATATATTAATGATATAATATAACAATTATATATATAATTTAAATATATATATATATATATTTTTTCATAATTTTACATATATTTACAGGACATAGGATTACATCTTTAGTGTACGTAATGAACAGAAATAACAGAATCTTGCCTTAGTTAAGATAAATTGATAAGATAAATCTCGTTGTCTTGTCCTGCCCTGTTTGCACCAGGTTGAAAAGTTGCACTTAATGTTGCTAGGACTACTTACAAAGTCCTTATAATCCCTGTCTTTGTTAGACCAAATTATATATGCATTATTGGTAATACAGTTTCACATTATCAGTAATTTGAATCAATATTAATATAGATCTATTTTACTAAAAAGAAATAGATACTATAATGTCTTCAGTAAGATCCACTAATATCCTTAATCTCTAAAATCAATACTGATCACCAGAAAATTCCATATTATTTAAAATAATTTGTTTACCTTTTACAACCAGGAACGTTCCACTAGATAATGTAAAATACTCCCAGCTAAATCTACCACAGTAGTAAAGTCCTCCGTCTTCTTTTTTTATATGTTGAATCGTCAGAGAAATGCCTTTATCATTCTCCTCCATTTTAAATCCTGAAGTCTTGAACACGTCAGAAATGTTTATATTCTTATACGTTGATTTTTCTCCCACTTTTTGAGGCATTTTTCCAATTATTTGTCTGTACCAAACCACACTTTCAGCCTTAGGAATGTTTCCAAACGGGCAGTTAAGAGCAACACGTTGTCCAGGTCTCACTGAGAGAAATGACGGTCTGGAAAAATCCACAGCTTGAGATGAAGCTGAAAAAAAATAAATAAAAAATTTTAATAATGCAAAAATCTATATATAACGGATGAAATAGTAGGACGAACATGAGTATCCATAATCTGTTTAAAACTTACTTATTGTGTTGAGAAATAAAAGAATTGTCCAGATTGGAGTCATCTTCAGAGGTGAAATGATACACAGCTTGTACTGTGTACTGGAGATTTTCATCTGTTCATCTGAGTTACAAGTCACAAGTCTTCTTTATAGTTCCTTCTGGTTTACATGCTTCTATTTTTGGAACACGTTTTGACTACCAGAAGTTTGTGGTGGGTAAAAAAAAAGAATTCAGGTAGAAGTTGTGTTGTTTTTTACACTTTATTCAAATTTTCTGTGAACATCAGAGAAATGTGTTTTTATTTATTTTACTGAAGCAAAATCGCACACAATTGACTAAAGAGTCGAAACTAAATACAGAAGTGATGGTAGAAAAGTTGCACGCAAGCTGTAATAAATAAAAGGAAAAGTAAAACATCAGGTTAGAATCGTCATCATTTCGCTTTAATGATTTCGCAAACGTTTTAGATCCCGAAAATAAAATTATTCATCTATTTGTTTTCGTTAAGTGATTCATCTCGAGGCAACGTTTTTTTTTCAGGACAGACCAAGTTACTGTTTTTTATTTGCTTCTTTGTCACTTGAAAAGTTGTATTTTTAAATACGCTTAGTTCTGACTGTTAACAAAAAAAAAGAAAGAAAAAAAAGAAAAGAAAGAAAGAAAAAACATCATGAGAGCCGAGAGAACTCTTGGTGTGGTTTCTTTTATGTGAAAGTTTTGTGTTCTTGTTTCTGGTCTCCTAGAAAAGAAAAGTAGGTTACTGAAGACTTCCTCCTGCCTCAAGGTTAAACCACAGACCCCTCCTACATGCTACAAACATGCAAAGGAAACTCCAGTACATGTAAGATTTACTCTAGATATATATCTGATGAGCGTAAAGAATAACAATAATAAATAAATGAAATGACTAAACTTAAAAAGCAAGCAGAAGAATAGCATTAAACCATGAATCAGCCATAGCATTAAAACCACTGATGATTATCTCATTCTAGTATAACCTGTAAAGGGGTGGGATTTATTAGTGTATAAACAGGTGGGATATATTAGGCAGCACTTTTTTAAAGTTAATATTTTGGAAGCAAGAGTAAATAAATATCTGAGTGACTTTGAGCAGATCCTAAGTGTGATAGCTAAATAACGGGGCCAAAGGATCTCCAGAACATTCATTCATTCATTTTCTACCGCATATCCGAACTTCTCAGGCGCCATCGGGCATCAAGGCAGGATACACCCTGGACGGAGTGCCAACCCATCGAAGGGCACACACACACTCTCATTCACCAGAGATGCCAATCAACCTACCATGCATGTCTTTGGACTGGGGAAGTAAACCGGAGTACCCGGAGGAAACCCCCGAGGCACGGGGAGAACATGCAAACTCCAAAGACACAATGCAGAGGTGGGAATCGAACCCCCAACACTGGAAGTGTGAGGCAAACGTGCTAACCACTAGGCCACCGTGCCCATCTCCAGAACAGAGATGCAAAATGGAAACGTTTTGAGGAACATTACAAAAGGTTCAAGCTGTTGAATTTCCTGCTCTAATTTCCCCAGAACTGAATCTGAACAAGAATCTATGCGATGCGCTGATCAAAAAAGCCTGATCCATGAAGGCTCCGACTCACAACTTATACTGTAGGAATTAAAGAATCAGCTCAGAATGTCTTGGTGAATTGATGAGTTAGTGTTTTGTAGCACATTGGGAACATAGACAAAATAAACCAGGTGGTTTCAATGTTATGACTGATTTTTGTATGGAAATGAATGATGTCTGAAGGAAGGCTTTGCTGAGATCCTCCTAGGCACCAGTGAGCTGTTCCTTCATCTCAGACACAGATTTAACCCAAAACTGACTGATGATGATGATGATGATGATGATGATGATGATGATGATGATGATGCTGTCTAACACATCACTTAGATGATTCACGTTGAGTTGTGGTAAGTATGAAGGCCATAGGGTCATTTAGGTACCATTTAGGTCATTTTCATCTTCATCAAACTATTCAGTGAGCTCCTGTGCCCTGACAATGTGGGCGGAGTTATTCAAGTAGAGACCACGCCCACCATGATGAAAATGATTCATTAATGGATATTTAATATATATTTTAATAGAAAAAACTCAGATGATTCACCACAGTGTGCTTATGTACAAATACATTAAAACAGATCGAACAATTTCAGACACAATAATATTAAAGATTATTTTATGTGAGAAATGGTGGAATGTTTCACTTCGGAGTAAACACTGTCATGAGATGGACCTCGGTTTCCTCTCACTCTTTTAATCTTCCTTTCATTAAAATGTAAGGCAGCGTAATTCAGCTCTACACCATCATCAACCTGTGGAAAAAAACATAAAATAAGAACTAAATTATAAAATAATAACCTCTAATAATTTATCGACTAGGAGGTGAATTTAAATAAATAATATAATTTATTAAGACAAATTGCTGAAAGTATTGAATCTAAATCTTATACTTCATCTTAAACTTATAAAGTGTAACGTTATGAGAATAAAAATTCCCTGTAGACATGAACAAGTACCTGAGTGTTCGTCTCGTCAGTGTTTATCACGGCATCGTGCTGAATTCTCTCTGTGAACAAAAGAGTGAATGTAATGAAGATTCTCTTCTATAACGAGTCTGATTCATTCTGCACAAAGATCTGACACTGCTAACGTTTTCCTGATTCTATTTGAACACGATGGTCCCGAATCTAATAATAATAAGAACTGAATCTGAATGTTAAATAAGTGCTGAGGTCATTTTTATATGCTGTATGTATTAAAAATAAATGTACGCTGTTATATTAAACACTCACCTCTGTGTTGTGGACCGTTTTTTCTTTTACAGAGTAAAACAGTTTGAACAGAAATCAGAATCCCGCACATTACCAGCGCTGTTCCCTGACAGATCACTACAGGATTATAAGATGCTGCTTTAAGACACAAAAAAACATCAAATTATTGTCTGCATATGAACATGATCGGCAAGAAAAAAAGCATAGCGTGTCACATCACATAACAATGACATATATTAACGTTTTTCTTGGTGTCTGTATCTATAAACCCCAAATAATACACACAAATTGTTCACCAACCAACGTTCTGCATCTGTACTGGTGTCCCGTTCCCGAAGATGATCTTCCCACACAGGAGCACAGCGCAGTAGTAAGTTCCAGTATCATTGAGGCTGAGGATGTTCTTGGAGAAGTTGTACACACAGGTGTGTGTAGAAGAGTCGCTCTCACACTGATGGCTGCTGTTGTGATGAGTGTAAATGATTTGAGGATGGGATTGTGGTGGAGCAGCTCTGAACCAGAGCACTTGGAGTTCTGCTGCTCTGCTCTCAGAGAGAACCGAGCACTGCAGAGTCACTGAGGCTCCTGCAGGAACCGAGTCCGACACGCCGCGCTGCCACACACTCACTTTTACATCTCTGTCATCTGATCAGTGTGATATAGAAATAAAAGATGGTCATGTACTCAACACTTAAAAAATAAATGAACATTCCTGAAATGAACTATTTATCATTCACATCTATCCCTAACGATCAGGTCTGAAGTGACGGTTGTTAGGAAAATCTCCCTGAGATGATATGAGGAAGAAACCTTGAGAGGAACCAGACTCAGAAGTAAACCTCAACCTCATTTGGGTGGCACTGGACAGTTGATAATGTCAATGTGAATAATGTCCTCAATACAACAGTTTATATTCCAGTGGAATTGTGTAACCAAAAGCTCCTAAGGAACTACTGTAACAGGTCAGAGTCATTTCTAAGTTCATTAAAGACTTAATAATTCTTAAAGGTGCCCTGATGACGACTCGAGCACAAAGCTGACTGACGCAACGGCAGTTTGGAGACAGTGTCTCCGAATCAACAGCAATCTCACGGGTCACGGATTGTCCATGCAGATCTCTCTCCAGCAGAGCGACCACCAAGAGATGAGACTCCAACCAGGGGTAGAGCATCAGGGTAGATCATGTAGGTCCAGAAAAAAACTCAGAACCCTGGGAGCTCTGGAGTGGCATTTACATCTTGATTAATGCTTTTCTAAATTTGAAATGTCGAAGTAGCCACAAAGTACCAACGGTCCAACGCTTTAATGTTTTTTATGTGAGAGACATTTTCTAATCTACTTTGGTCCAAAATAGTCACTATAGTCTTTTTATTTAAGTTCCAGTATAGTTTTCAAAAAAATAACGTTTTATATAACGATTTTTTTTTTATTAAAACTGAATTGAAAATTTCGAATCAATTCAAAATTTCGGTTGAAGAATCAGTTAAATATGTACTTTGAGTATCGAAATATTTAAGCTTCATAAAATGTGAGTTTCTTATGTTTAATTACAGTTTAATCACTATCATTACTATAGGAAAAAATGAATGTAAGTAAATTACCTGACACAGCCAAGAACGTTCCATTAGACAGCGTAACGTTCTCCAATGTAAATAATTTCCCACAGTAGTAAAGTCCTTCATGATCTTTTTTTATATTTGGAATTGTCAGAGAAATGCCGTTATCAGTCATCTCCATAATAAAGCCTGAATTCTTGAACTCTGGGGAAAATTTGACCTCCTTATATGCTATTCTTTCTCCGATTTTTCGAGGCATCTCTCCGACACTTTGTTTGTACCAAATCACGCTTTCAGTCCTCTGATTGTGTCCGAATGGACAGATAAGGCTAATACATTCTCCGAACCTCACTGAGAGGAACGATGGACGGAAAAAATCCACTGATCGGGCAGGACCTAGAAAATAAAATAAAAAATAAAAATTTATATAAAAAAGAATTTGTTTTCATTATTTGCCCCCGGGTAGTCACATCGAGAAACTTTTTTTTTTCAAGCAAAGCCTCAGCACAACATTCAGTCTCAAGACAAAACCAATGACATTTCAACATTTAAAAGCAAATAACATCATCAGTATTTAGATGAAAGCAATTATATTAGAAATAACTCCTGAGTAAGGAATTCATTGCACAAAGTTTACCTAGAAATTCAGTGGAATTGTAATTTCTTTTTTTTTTTAATGTTGGGAAAATAAGTACTGTCCCGGTTTAATCTACTGTTTATTGATTTATTTCATATGACAGATAAAGAGAAAAAAATCTTTGTCTACAAAAAAAATAAAAAATAAAACAATTTTGTATTACAGTATTACATTATTACAGTATTACAGAATTATGTGTACATTTAAATGTAAAATAAAAGTTACATTAAAATTAAAAATTTTATAATTAAAAATATTTGTGAATACTTGTAACATTTAGTCATAAATATTATAGTTTTATTTATACTACATAAATATGTCATAAATAATAATAATAATAAATAAATACAACTTACACATCATGTATAGAGTTATAGCAATTATCCAGAGTGGAACCATCTTCAGAATAAAAAAACACTCAGGTTGAGCTGCTGAAAAGTGGTCAGATGACGAAAGGACTGAGTGTTTTGCTCCTCAGACTTTCATCTTATTGGCTGCTTCAAGTCACAAGTTACATCACAGAAAAAAAAGTATGTCTACTGTCAGGTCTGGGGCCCCAATGAGATGTAACTAAATCAAAAAATTATACTAAATAAAAAATATTAATAATAGTTTCGAGAAAGGTTGTAGAATATATGTGTGTGTGTGTGTGTGTGTGTGTGTGTGTGTGTGTGTGTGTGTGTGTGTGTGTGTGTGTGTGTGTGTATGTCCTTCACCAGCTTTAGCTGTTGTGTAAATAATTTAGTCTTTAGACAAAACATGTTTTTATTTTGACTAGTTAATGTAATGTATTTATATACTTTAAATTTAAAGGTGACACTTTAGACATTTTGCCTTGATTTTATGCATTTTATGTTTAATCAGTTATGTTTATTTTATTAACAGGAAGCATGTCAGATGTACACACAAGCATTAAAATTCAAATCATTAAAAATTTGTTCATCTAAAACTGTGGCTTCCTTTGTACCACTCTTCAAACTCCCGACAGTCGCAGATGCTTTGACCCAAGTCTTCCACAGTCACTGACATTTCTACCCAAGATCCCCACAGTCACAAATAAGACTTCCCACAGTCATTGATACTTCTACCAAAAATCCTGAAAGTAATGGATACTTCTAACCTAGCTCCTCACATTCACTGATACTTCTATACCAAGATCCACACAGCCATGGATATTTCTACCCAAGTTTCCCAAATTCACAGATACTTCCACTAAAGCTTTCCACACTCACAGATAATTCTACCCAAGCTCCCCAAAGTTAGACATACTTCTACCCAAGCTCTACACAGTCACTAATACTTCTGCCCAAGCTCCCCACAATCATGGATACGTCTACCCAAGCTCCAAAAAGTCATGTATACTTCTACCCAAGCTCCTCATAGTCACAGAAACTTCTACCCAAGTTTCCCAGTGTCACAGATACTCCCAACCAAGCTCCTCACAATCATGGACACTTCCACCCAAGCTTCTCACACTCACAGATACTTCTACCCAAGTTTCCCAGAGTCACAGATACTTCTTACCAAACTCCCCACAATCATGGATACCCCCACCCAAGCTCTTCACTGTCACAGATACTTCTTCTCAAGCTCCCCACATTCATTGATACTTCTCTCTCATGCCTGCAGTTGTTGCAGAACGCTGCAGAACGGCTATTAAAAGAAATGCTTAAGTGGGATCATATGTCTCATATACAAGCCTCTCTCTATTGGCTTCCAGTGCATTGTAGGATTGATTTTTATTGCTTTGGTGTTTGTTTATAAATCCTTGAAAAGTCTTTCTGACCTTATTAAACCATATGCTCCATCAAGGTTCTGCAGATAACTTGCTCTCGGTTGTGCCTAGAGCAAGGATGATGCATAGGGGTGATCGAGCATTTGCAATTAGCTGCTCATAAGTTCTGGAATTCATTACCATTGTCGGTGAGGCTGGTCAAAACACTGTCTGTTTTTAAATCTAGTCTTGAAACATATTTTTATTTTTATTTTTTTGTCATTCAAAGCAGTTTAGAAGTGTATGTGTTGTCTTTTTCACTTTGGTGTGTGTCAGGCCTTGTGGTTAACTTGCTGCATTGACAATTCAAACAATACTGCAGGTTCAAAATAAACCACAAAACAGTCTGTGGGCCTGATTGATCTTTTACCAGAGATTGTAAAGTGTATAACTTTTCACTTCACATACAAAACCAAAAATTTCTACCAGATTGACAAACATTTAGCCAGATTTACTGTAGCAAACATGTTTAGTGATGAGCATTGTGTGTATAAAAGGCCAAAATCACAGAAACCCAAACATTAAAAAAATGTCTTCGTTCAACTTGGTGATCATTAAAAAAATGGTGGAAATTCATTGCACTTTTATGAAATTCTTTGCATTTGGTTTAATTTATTTATTATTACAGTCATTTAAAGGACACAATGAACACATATTCAGACACTCACACACAACTACAGACAGTTTATCTTCACCGGTTCAACTACTACCACGTTTTTGGTAGATCAGAGTAAACCGAGGAACCTGGAGGAAACCTGGAAGAACATGAAGAGAACATAAGATCTAAGAAACAGAAGAGTAAACCACTTCAGTATAGATGTTATCTTGAGCTCGTTCTGTCTTTCTTTGTCTATTATTGATGTGTGAGGCAGCAAAACTCAGCTCCATGGCGTCAAGGCTCTGTGGGAGCAGATAAGAGTGATTTATTTCAAATGAGAGATATTTAAATGATCAAGTCAAGACACAGCTTTTATCTGAATATCACAATGTTTAGATAAAGACAAAAGAAACCAGATCTACTACAGTGATCCCTCGTTTATCGCGGTTGATGGGGACCGGAACCCCTCGTGATAGGTGAAAATCCGCGAAGTAAGATTGGCCCTAAGTTTGACCTTTTCACTGATGGTCATCATCTTTCTCTTCCGCCTAGGCTCACTAGAGGAATCTTTCGCAGGTGCACGGCGATTAGTAAGGGCTTAAACGAAAAGTTAATTTCGAACAATACGTGAGACACAGTTGACAGCGTGAAAGAGAGTGGCGAAATACGACAAGGGAAGAAGCTGGGAGAGGATGCGATGATGCGCAGCCAATCAGCTCAGATCTCGTGCCGGGAACCAATCACGTGCCTTGTCTGAGTGCCCATGGGTATGTACAAAGCCTCTGAGAGAGTTTCTCTCTTTGTCTGGCATCCTGGGAAACCGTTCTTATTTATATTTTTCGATGAATATTTTTGAAAAATCAGCAATTTTTTTAAATCGCCGCGATTTTTCAGAGGCCGCGAAACTCGAAGCGCGAAACTTTAACCACAAAGTGGCAAGGGATTACTGTATTACTGAGTTGTTTAAATTACTGAAACAATAAAATAAATCCATAATCCTCGAATAAAACTTTGTTGCCGTGGAGACTAATAGTGTGTCGGCTCAGCAATAGTTACCTGATTTGCTGCTTTTTTAATTATTGTATCTTCAGATCTCGCTGCAAAGACAAAGAATATTTTTACATTTAAATCTATGACAATTATGACGATTAATGCTCAGTTTTATTACTCACATTATTAAGTTGAAGTACAAATTAAACGACTATAAAGCTGGTAGACAATTGAAAACTCACTAGTGAAATTTTCACAGTTTTTCCATGTACAGGTTACGATATGGGCAAAGATCAAAACCACACACACTCCCAAAGCTACAGCGAGATACATCAATACATGATCCTCAGATTTTACTGAATCTGTAGAAAAAAAAAATCAAAAATCATATATCGACATTTAATGTAGATATAATTTTATAGTAATATATATTTTAAATATATTTTAAAGTAATATATATATATATATATGTATAAAACTCATATATTTATTCAGCATTCTCACCCATATGTATATGTGTCCCGTTCCCGAAGATCATCTTCCCACAAAGGAGCACAGCGCAGTAGTAAGTTCCAGTATCACTGAGGCTGAGGATGTTCTTGGAGAAGTTGTACACACAGGTGTGTGTAGAAGAGTCGCTCTCACACTGATGGCTGCTGTTGTGATGAGTGTAAATGATTTGAGGATGGGATTGTGGTGGAGCAGCTCTGAACCAGAGCACTTGGAGTTCTGCTGCTCTGCTCTCAGAGAGAACCGAGCACTGCAGAGTCACTGAGGCTCCTGCAGGAACCGAGTCCGACACGCCGCGTTGCCACACACTCACTTTTACATCTTCAGTATCTGGTCAGTGTGATATAAACAGAGTGAGATCTGGGACACATGGATACAGCCCACATGCAGTACTGGATATCTTTAATTCCAATTATTATTATCATCCATAATGCTGATGCATCTAATGTCAATCATATTGATTGACTCTGAATGCATTTTATTAAGCACATACTGTATCTACATCTGGGGGCCTGTTAAACCTCATATGCTGGAAATATTTACATATATTACATACTATATATTTACAATTAAAAAATGTTATGTTGTTTAGATTGTATGTCTTTGGAGTCACATTTTAACAAGCCACATTTAAAACAAGTGGCTAAATCTAAGGTTCAGACATAAAATGGTCAAGTTTTTCCGTCTGTCTTTTTCTGATAGTTCCTCAAACGGCACTCAGAAAATTAACATTAAAAACATACCGAAACGTTTATTACAAGCTTAGTGGTAAATTATGATTTATGTTAAACAAAATGACTAACATGTGAATTCTGGTTTGAGCGGGTCACAAAAATGTTTAATGGTGATTGAAAATTAAAAAATAAAAAAAAATCTAAACCTCCTTAGAAAAAACTAATTTGGACCTAAAAATGCTCTTTCTTTTTAAAACGTGTGTTTTTTTGTTTTTTTTATTTAGACACCAGAGATTTTTAACTTATTTTCAATTTCACATAAATATTCATTGTTCTTTAATTAATTCTGTTATTATATTTGTTATTTTCTTATCGTACAATTTTAATCTTTGATTATTTTGCCTAGTCTAGCTCTTAGAACATGTGAAATAAAAAAATAAATAAATAAAACCATAAATTCATCCTTTTTTTTGTTGACTTGAGTATTTATTTATTTATTTATTTATTTATTTATTTATTTATTCATTAATTCATTCATTTATCTATCTATCTATCTATCTATCTATCTATCTATCTATCTATCTATCTATCTATCTATCTATCTATCTATCTATCTATCTATCTATCTGTTTGTTTGTTTGTTTACATATAAGCTCTATTGTAACCATGTACCGAAAATTATACAGTACAGCAATTAAATAATATAATTAATGAATTGATCAATACTTATTAACTGTTTATTCGTAAAGTCTTGTCTTGCAGCGTGAACTGAACAAACAGTGGAGATTTACCTGTGACAGCCAAGAACGTTCCACTGGATAATATAAAATCGTCCATGAAACTTTTTCCACAGTAGTAAAGTCCTTCGTCTTCGTTTCTTACATGTGGAATCATCAGAGAA
>NC_062534.1:2968057-2980557 GCF_022655615.1 Tachysurus fulvidraco
GTGTGTGTGTTTGACCACAAAGATATATATATATATATATATATATATATATATATATATATATATATATATATATATATATATATATATATATATATATATATATATATAAATAAATAAAACTTTCAACTCTCAAAAATGATCATGGTCTTGAACTAAACTTAAGTCTTCCATTAGATGTAAGACGACAAACAAACTACTTCAGCTGAAGCAGGAGAGCTGTGGTTGTGTGACACTCTGTGTGGTTTTCTTTTTTTCTATTTATTAGAAATAGACCACCACCAGCCCGCCACCCATGGGCTTGCTTATAGCCCCCCAGCTCAGCCGCCATGTGTTGGAGTTCACCCCTCTGAACGAGAGGGTCATTTCCATGCACCTTTGGGTCGGGGATTGGTCTCTCACTGTTATTTTTGTTTACGGGCCAAATGGTAGTGTAGAGTACCCGACCTTCTTGGCATCTCTGGGAGGGGTGCTGGAAAGTGCTTCGACCGGGGGCTTGTGGGCAGCGACAGTGACACCAGGAGGGGTGTGATTGAGACCTGAACCCGAGTGGTGTTCTATTATTGGACTTCTTTGCTAGTCACAGTTTGTCCATAACAAACACCATGTTCAAGCATAAGGGTGTCCATCAGTGCACGTGGCACCAGGACACCCTAGGTTAGAGATCGATGACCGACTTTGTGGTTGTTTCATCTGACCTCCGGCCATATGTCTTGGACACTCGGGTAAAGAGAGTGGCGGAGCTGTCAACTGATCACCTCCTGGTGGTGAGTTGGATCCGATGGTGTGGGAAGAGACCGGGGATGAGAATCAGCACTTTCATGTCCAAGGCCATGGTTCTCAGCCGGAAAAGGGTGGCTTGTCCCCTTCAGATTGGTGGAGAGCTCCTGCCTCAAGTGGAGGAGTTTAAGTATCTTGGGGTCTTGGTCACGAGTGAGGGAAGGATGGAGCGGGAGATCGACAGGCGGATCGGTGTATCTTCTGCAGTGATGTGGTCGATATATCGGTCTGTTGTGGTGAAAAAAGAGCTGAACTGCAAGGCGAAGCTCTCTATTTACCAGTCGATCTACGTTCTTACCCTCACCTATGGTCATGAGCTTTGGGTCATGACCGAAAAGATAAGATACCGGATACAGGTGTCCTAAATGAGTTTCCTCTGTAGGGTGGCTGGGCACTCCCTTAGAGATAGGGTGAGGAGCTCGGTCACTCGGGAGGAGCTCAGAGTAGAGCTGCTGCTCCTCCACAGGAGTCAGCTGAGGTGGCTCGGGTATCTGTTCCGGATGCCCCCTGGACGCCTCCCTGGGGAGGTGTTCCGGGCATGTCCAACAGGGAGGAGGCCCCGGGGAAGACCTAGGACACGATGGAGGGACTATGTCTCTTGGCTGGCCTGGGAATGCCACGGTATTCCCCAGAAGAGCTGGAGGAAGTATCTGGGAAGAGGGAAGTCTGGGCATCCCAGCTAAGACTGCTGCCCCCACAACCCAGCCCCATATAAGTGGTAGAAGATAGATGGATGGATGGATGGATTGATGGATGGATGGATGGATGGATGGATGGATGGATGGATGGATGGATGGATGGATGGATGCAAATAGACCAAATCACATGGTATATTGTTGGGTGTGTTTATTACAGACTAGCTGTTTTTTTTAGCTGTTTCATAATCAGCTGCTCAGAGACAATTGGTCACCACGATAAGTGCTAAAATGTATAAAATACAATAGAAATTAGAGTAGAATTACAAGTAGGTAAAATTACAATAAAGTAGAATAAAATTAAATGTCTAACAATGTGGAGGTTATATTTGTGCTTCGTGTCCAATCAGAACTCAACACACTTCCTGGTTCAAGGACACTGACTGTTATGTGTTCAGGGTCAAATCTGTGTAAAAGTGTTTATACACGTTTACTTTATAAACATTCATTTATACGTAATGAGATTAGTGAGCAGTAAAAACACACAACAGTGAGACGTTAGTGTAGACACACGTGAGTGAACGAGTAAACCACATTTTCCATTTGATCATATCATCAATATAAAAATATCTCTGAACAACAACACAACGGAAATATTAAAAAAGGCAGTGTAGATGTAGGCAGGTCAGAATACCACATGATTGTGTTACATCCCTTTTCTTTTAAATACAACCAATCACATGTGATATTCTGGACATGCTCAGTACAGACTTCCTGTAGTATGAATAGAATATTAAACCGTGCTTCAAGTGCATTCACATTCTGTTAATAAATGAGACACAATTGATAAGAAATGAACAATGAGCAGTTTCTGGATTTTACTTTTCATTTTCAGCACCATGTGTAAGTAATATGAGTAAATTATCTCCACCTAGTTTGATTTACTTTAAAACAAGTGTATTACAATAAAAGAAAATGAAGTTGTATCTGGAAAGAATTTCAATATTATTCCTTTTATCTTGTTTAATATTTATTTTTAAAATTTATCCCTTAATTAATTTATTTGTTGTTCTAGACACAGTCCATCCTGGTAGACACTGGGTTACTGCACAATCTCCAGCAAAGCCACTTTATCAGCCTGATAAAGAGCTCAGTGTGAATATCGGAGACTCTGCGAGTATACAGTGTTGTTTTGATTCTCAGAATTTAGTTGGAATAATAGACTTGTTTAAACAACCAAACAAAGAAAAACCTCAGATTGTAGTCACAGTGTATAAAGGCAGTAGTGAAATGTTTCACAATGGATTCCAAAAGTCTCGTTTTCGAATAGAAAGATTTTCAAACTGCTTCAATATGACTATTTTAAACACCACTCAGTCTGATGAAGCCATGTACTACTGTGCAATGATTACTTCAAGCATTGTCTTTGGAGATGGAACTTATTTACAAATTAAAGGTAGGATTCTGAGTGATTCTGAATGTTTAATCTCCTGGTTTAATGTAGTGAAATTTTCCTGATGACTGTTAACATGTTCAACCTGGAAGATAAATAATAGTGAAGTAGTGAAATGTTAACTGTGTTTTCTTCAACAACACTGAGTTACAGACTTTTACTAAGTGAATCCTGATCATGTTTATAGGTGATCATGTTACTATTGCATCAGAATCAGAAATGATCAGATCTCTACATCGGACAGTGATCGGTTTGGGATCGGCTTTGGGTTTGTGCGCACTTCTGATTTTCTGTCTCACTTATTTCATCCTGAGGAGAAGAAAAGGTCATAAAAGTAAGTGTTTTTGTCATCAGATAATAAATAGTGTTTTTTTATATTAGAAATACTAATTGGTGTGTTTCTGTATTCATAGTAAATGCTTCTATTCAAGATTCTCCAGGAACAAAGCAGGTATGTGTACAAATAAATACTGATCTTTTCACTATTATAAACTCTACAGATCATTCTGTTCTTTCTGTAGATATCACTGTGTCTGCTTTATTTATAATGAGTCTCATTTCTAATTTTTCTACTTGTAAAATGTCTCTACATTCAGATATTTTTCCTCCTGATGTTCTCGATAAAATTTATACAGTCAGTTTGATCAGATTTACACAACAGTCCCAAACTTTTATCTTCACACCACAGTGTGTAGTTTATTGTAGTTTTTTGTGTATTTTGCAGTTTCTTATGTTTTTTTTAATATTTATCAGGAAACTGAAGCTGAAACACTGAATTACGCAGCTCTAAAATTCTCCAAGAAGAAAGTCAACGCTAAAGAAAGAAAAACTGGATCATCAGATGAGTGTGTGTACTCGAGTGTGCAAACAACTGTAAGATATTAGATATAATGTAGATGATTCATAACACAGTGAAACACACGAGAAAAACAGTGATCATGTTTTAGCAAATTAAATATCTTGAGTACATGGAAATTTATTCCAGATTTTCATTTTAAACATCTAATTACTGCAAGATTACTAAATATTTTATGCTAATATAAAATTAAGTATGAGTCAGTAAAGTCTATATATAGCAGCAGAATTGCTGAAAATAATTATAAATTAATAAATTTTGATTATATATATTTACCTTAAGCTTATAATTATGCATATTAAATAAATTTGCACATATTAAATATTAAAGTTTTTTTTCTGTTTCCTGTTAATAAACTAAAAGACAGAGAACTTCATAAAACTCTTTTATATGATGACAGTGTTGTGCTTTGTGTTGATTTTATTGTATGATCTGTATGTCTCTGAACTTTGCTGAAGAATAAAAATATATAAATGTACAAACAATTAAATAAAAAAAGTTGATATAAAATATATGTAACAAAACAGGAAGAGTGTCGGATTCAACGCTATGTAAAGCTATGTGATCTTTATAGTAACAGGGGGCGGGGCTTGTTTTATTAACCCATCTGAGCCCTGAAGGTCTATGACTTTTTCATGACTAATAAAGAAGCTGTTAGTGAGTCTGTTGGTTGTGGCTTAAATGCTGCAATGTCTCTTATCACATGCTAGCAGGCAGAAGACTGTGGTGTGGTTAGGACTGTGCTGGAGAAGCTGTACACTGGGCTGCTCAGACATCATGTCTCCAGTTTCACTGCAGCGCCACCTACATCACAAACCTTGAATCAAAAGGAATGGAAATTTAGCCAACAGAGCAGCAGCATCTGGTCAAGTCAAGTCAAGTCAAGACAAGAAGCTTTTATTGTCATATAAAGCATATATAGCTGCTGCAGTACATCATGAAATGTGACGTTTCTCTAGGACTATGGAGCTACACAGAACAACCCAGATTTAAGGACTTAAAGTAAGATTTACTAGCCACATAAAGTGCATTGTGTGTAACCTAGTGCAAACAGTGCAAACAGTGCAAACAGTGCAAACAGACAATACAAAACACTACAGAATATATACATAAAATTGCTATGACCAGTGTGTGTGTGTGTGTGTGTGTGTGTGTGTGTGTGTGTGTGTGTGTGTGTTTGTGTGTGTGTGTGTGTTTGTGTGTTTTTGTGTGTGTGTATGTGTGCGTGTTTGTCTGTTTGCTTGTGTGTTTGTTTGTGTGTGTATGTGTGCGTGTGTGTTTGTGTGTGTATGTGTGTGTGTGTGTTTGGTCGACAACGGTCAGAATGGTGGTGTAGTTGTTGGATCGAGGCAGATCTGTGACAAAGTCCAACGTTATGTTTGACCAGGGACGCTGTGGGCTAGGTAGAGGTTGCAGCAAGCCCGCGGGTAGTTTATGAGAGGCCTTGGAGGCGTGGCACGCCGCGCAGCCGTGAACATACTCGCGTGTGTCCGCGGTCAGCGACGGCCACCAGAACTCATTCTGGACCAGATGGGTTGTCGCGGTTATGCCAGGGTGGCCGGAAGCCGGACTCGTGTGCAGTAGGGTAAGGAGCAAAGTGTGCTGGTGCTTCCGCACATATGTTTTGCCGGTGGGGCACTCGATCGGTGGTTGCGTTTGGGCGTTGGCGTCGGTGATCTCGGTCATAATGTCCCACTAAATAGGTGCTATAATTCAAGTCTCGGGAAGGATCGGCTCGGTGGGTTTGTGTTGGTCCGACTCTCGGTGTATGCGTGATAGGGCGTCGGCTTTGATGTGCTTGCTCCCCGGTCGGTACGTCACGGTAAACTGGAACCGGGTGAAGAACATAGCCCACCGGGCCTGGCGTGGATTCATATGTTTGGTAGAATGCAGGTACTTCAGGTTACGGTGATCCATGAGGACAGTAAAGGGGTGCTGTCCGCCTTCCAACAAATGCCGCCACTCCTCAAATGCTGCTTTCATCGCCAGAAGTTCGCGATCTCCCACATCATAGTTCCGTTCTGCAGGGGACAGTTTACAAGAAAAGTAGGCGCATGGGAACATTTTGTTGGCGGATCCCTGATGCTGGGACAGGATGGAGCTTATTCCCTTGTTGGAGGCGTCCACCTCGACGGTGAATGGCCGGTTTGGATCAGGATGGTGGAGGATTGGGGCTGAGGTGAAGCTCTCCTTTAGCTGGTTGCCTCCGGCGACCAGGTGAGCTGAGCAGAAGCTTGTCGTGTCATCGAGGTGAGGGGCGTCGTGATGGTACTGAAGCCACGGATAAAGCTGCGGTAGAAATTAGCGAACCCTAAGAAGTATTGTAGCTCTTTAATAGTCCGTGGTTTGGGCCACTGCAGCACCGCTTGCACTTTCATGTCATCCATGGTGACCCCCTCTGCCGAGATGATGTATCCCAGGAAGGACGTTGCGGTTTGATAAAACTCGCATTTCTCCGCTTTGGCATACAAATGGTGCTGTATGAGACGCTGCAACACTGCCCTCACATGTTTGATGTGTTCCTCTTTGCTTTCTGAGTAGACGAGAATGTCGTCGTTGTAAACGATTACCCAGCGGTCGAGCATGTCCCGGAACACATCATTAATAAAAGATCGGAAGACTGCTGGGCTCTTCGATAGGCCGATCGGCATGACCAAATATTCGTAGCGGCCTGATTGGGTCGAGAAGGCAGTTTTCCACTCGTCTCCCTGTCTGATGCGGATGAGTTTATATGCGCAGCGGAGGTCGAGTTTCGTGAAGTACCGCACATGGCGGAGTTGTTCCAGAGCTGATGGCACTAGCGGCACAGGGTACCGAAACTTCACAGTTAGGTCGTTGAGGACTCGGTAGTCAATGCAGCGTCGGAGCCCCCCGTCCTTCTTTTTGACGAAGAAGAACCCCGACGACACCAGGGACACAGAAGGGCGAATGAACCCATTCTTTTGTTCTTCCTGGATATATTCGTTCATTGCCGCAGACTCCGTTTGTGATAGGGGAAAGATTCTCCCTCTCGGTGGTGTTGCCCATGGCAGTAGGTCGATGGCGCAGTCACAGGCGCGATGTGGAGGTAGCTCCGTGGCCTTGACTTTACTAAATGCCTCTGCGAGGTCTAGGTATTCGTCGGGGAGATCAGGGATGTCGGAGGTGATCGGCATGGTGTCTGTAGTGTTAAGCTGGCATGGCTCCACTTGGTCCAGGCGGTGTGTGGCACAAGCGCTGCCCCAGCCGGTGATGCGCAGATCGGACCAGGAGATGGTCGGGTTGTGGATTCGAAGCCATGGTAGGCCGAGGATGAGGGCGTGCCGGGGGGAGTGGATGATATGGAAGAAGAGGTGCTCCTGATGCTGGTCCCCCACCTGCAGGATAAGATCTCTAGTGAGGTGTGTGATGCACCCTTCTTTTAGCGGTCATCTGTCTATTGCCTCCACTGCTAAAGGAAACACAGGAGGGATCACTGGAACGTTATGAGCGTGAACAAATTCCCAAGACATGAAATTACCGGCTGCACCCGAGTCAATAAATGCACAGACCTCCATATTCTCCCCATGAATCTCGAGCTGCACACTGACTTGGGCGAAGCTCGACGATCGGGGGGTGACAGAGCATCGACTCACCAAGTTATTTCGTCGTCGCGGTGGACGGGTTGGGCAGGTCAGCAGTCGGTGTCCCGGTTCTCCGCAGTAGAGGCAGAGGCAGAAGCGTGTGTGCAGTCGACCTGCATGTGCTCGGGGTATTCGGCGCGTGCAGGGTGCGTGACGGTGCGCAGGGTAGTTCCTGCTCACCAGGAGCTCATAAGATTGTCCATTTGGATGGATAGATCCACGAACTCGGATACGATTCCTTCCCTCTTCCTGATAGGCCTGACTCTCCCCAGAGGCGGAGTGGTCAAAGACCGTACAAAACTGGGCAAGGAAAGCCGCGAACGAGGGGAAGGCATTCTCTCCCCATACAGCGGTGGCCCAATCCAATGCCTTACCCGTGAGCAGGGAGCAGACGAAGGCTAAACGGCTGTCTTCCGTAGTGTACAGGGTCGGTTGCTGCGCAACGAACAGTGAACACTGCATCAGAAAGCCCCGGCAACCTCCGGGGTCGCCGCTAAACTTTTCCGGGAAGGCGAGACGGGGTCCGGTGGCAGCAGGAGCGGTATTCGGCGCGGCCTGGGGAGCCAATGCTGATGCTGAGGGAGTCGGTGCGGCGGCGGCTCCTTGTAGCCCTTGTAGCGCCGCAGCGAGCTCCTGTGTGAGCCGAGTGAGGCGTGTCAGCTGCTGGTGATGACCAGCGAGCTGCTGGGCCTGACCGGTGATCTGAGTGGCGAGCTGAGCGACAGCTGCTGGATCCTCGGGCGGCGAGGTCTCCTGTAATGACGAGGAGGCATACAGCTGGGGATCCATTTGCAGCAGTAGTTTATTGAATATAAACACAGGCGAAGTCAAACAGGCAGGGATCAGAATCGGCAAAACACTGTCAGACAGTGAGCAGAATCAGAATCGGGGACAGGCAAAAGGTCGGGGCAGGCAGCAAACAATCAGAAAGTCAGAAAGAGAAAGCAGAAGTAATAAAAGGAAAACGGAATACAAGAAACGCTCAGAATGACTGCAGAAAAACAAGTCGAGACCTCGCATAGGTATGAAGTTCAAGCGTGGTTTTATGTGAATGGGAGATGAGGAACAGGTGGCTGTGTAATCAGGAGGAGAGGTGGCTGATGGGAAGTGTAGTCCAGAAGCGCGCTAGTACTCTGGAGACGCGTCTCTATGGCGATGCTCCCGCGGTGGTTCGTTGCTCATGACAAATATGATCTGTTGCTCTGTACAATTTAAGACATATTTTATAAATTATAATTTTATTTTTTTTTTTTTTATAAATCTCATTTCGACACTTATGCAGCATTGAAGAGAAGTGAATTTTGCTTCTCAGACAATTTGGTGTACTCCAAAGTGATGTATATGAAACTGTAATATATTAAATAACTGATTATTATTATTATTATTATTATTATTATTATTATTATTATTATTATTATTATAAAATGTTTAAAAAATGCGCCCTAGGGCGTTTGAGCCACATGCACCAAATTCGGATATGTCGTAGACCCTGGTCTAAAGTTTGTTGCTTCTATTTTTCTAAGAGATCGGAATTCCGGCATTCCCGGTACGGAAGCTAAAAGTGGCCTTTTTTCCCATAGACTTCCATTATAAACTTTTGAGGTTTATAACTCGGCAAGTTTTCGAGCGATTTACACCGAACTTGGAGAGGTTCTTTAGGACCTTACTCCGGACCAAATTTTTATTCCGGAATTCCGATGGAATTTTCGGTTTTCCCGTAGTCGACGATCAAACATCCCATAGACTTGAATAGGGAATTCCGAAAAGTCCTCTAAGCTCTCACACACACAATATACATCCAACATTAAGAATTGCATGTACTGTTCTATGCAGTATAATAAGTAGAATCCCATAATGACTGCAGTATTGACATGAAATGTCCAAACCCTTAGTAGCCACTTTTTGCCAAAAGTATTGGCACCCCACCGGGTATTTTGGTGACATCTCTCGACACCACATGACGTCACGTGTAGACCCGCCCCCAAAACAGGCAAAATCAAAAATTTGCACAACAAGGACATGTGACATATCAAAACACTCAGCACAATGAGGGGAACTGCCCCACGGGTATTCTGGTCACGTCACGTGACGTCACGTGTAGCCCCGCCCCCATAACAAGCGAAATCAAAAATTTGCACAACATGGACATGTGACATATCAAAACACTCAGCACAATGAGGTGAACTGCCCCACGGGTATTCTGGTCACGTCACGTGACGTCACGTGTAGCCCCGCCCACAAAACAAGCGAAATCAAAAATTTGCACAACATAGACATGTGATATATCAAAACACTCAGCACAATGAAGGAAACTGCCCCACGGGTTGTCTGTGGTCATGTCACATGCTCATGTCCGCTCACCATCAAAAGTATTGGCACCCTAGCGGTCCAGTAGCTTTCACAATCTTTCTATCCACTTGCCTCCAAAATGCCCCGGCCTTTGCGAATACTTGCACCGTCAAAGCCAACATCAAAGTTTGTCGCGACGAACTTTACAAATCTAGTTATTATTATTATTATTATTATTATTATTATTATTATTATTATTATTATTGTTGTTGTTGTTGTTATATCTTCCAAATGATTATAAATAATCAATTAAATGTGACATGCAAATCTGTGTATCCAGATGTATTTGCAAAAAAGTTATATATGTTTTTTTATATTTTGAATATATGTGAAATGTGAAATTTATGAATGTAAAAAAATAAAATGTCAAACATCTGAAGTGATGACTTTTATAGAATATAAAAATAAATAATAACGAATATTGAGCGTTAAGGGCCTTGCTCAGGGGCCCACGAGGGGAAATTTGGTGGACCTTGAGTTTAAACTCACGACATTCTGATCAGTAGTCCGACCACTGAGCCACTACAGCCCAAGAAATAAAACAAACAAACAAACAAAGTAATGAAACAATATTTTTTTGGTTTTGCACTTTTATTTAGTTTTGACTTTATCACGGTAATGTTTTTAATGTAATCAAAATTCCATTCATACGTTTATCTTTGATAATGTTTACCTCAGAAAGTAAAAAAAAACAATATATATATTTCTGATATACATTTCATAATCAGTTCAGAGACAATTGGTCACCAAGATAAATGCTAAAATGTATAAAATACAATAGAAATTAGAGTAGAATTACAATTAAGTAAGATTACAATAGAGTTTAATACAATAAAATGTCTAACAATGTTGATATTTGGGCTTCGTGTCCAATCAGAACTCAACACACTTCCTGGATCCAGGACGCTGACTGTTATGTGTTCAGGGTCAAATCTGTGTAAAAGTGTTTCATTTATACGTAATGAGATTAGTGAGCAGTAAAAACACACAACAGAGAGACGTTAATGTAGACACGCGTGAGTGTACGAGTAAACCACATTGTCCATTTTGTCATATCTATAACATACATCTCTGTACAACACAACAGAAATATTAAAAAAGGCGGTGTAGATGTAGGCAGGTCAGAATACCACATGACTGTGTTACATCCCTTTTCGTTTAAATACAACCAATCACATGTCATATTCTGAGCATGCTCAGTACAGACCGCCTGCAGTATGAATATAAAATCAAACCGTGCTTCAAGTGCATTCACATTCTGTTAATAAATGAGACACAAACACTGTAGAATTGATAAGAAATGAACAATGAGCAGTTTCTGGATTTTACTTTTGATCCTCAGCACCATGTGTAAGTAATATGAGCAAACTATTACAATTATTTTTATATATATATATATATATATATATATATATATATATATATATATATATATATATAAGAATTACATTCATTAACTACTTAGAGTGTCTGCTGTTCTAGATACACTCCATCCTGGTAGACACTGGGTTACTGCACAATCTCTAACAAAGCCACAAGTTCATCAGCCTGATAAAGAGCTCAGTGTGAATATCGGAGACTCTGCGACTCTACAGTGTTGTATTTCTGAAAATGTAATTGGAATGATTACATGGTTTAAGCAACCAAAGAGAGAAAAACCTCAGCTTATAGTCACAGTGTATGAAAGTTCTGAAAAAACTATTCACACTGGATTCCAAGAGTCTCATTTTCGAATAGAAAGATCTTCAAACTTCTGCAATATCTCAATTTTAAACGTCACTCAGTCTGATGAAGCCATGTACTACTGTGCACTCAATTTCCCTACCACTGTATTTGCAGATGGAACTTATTTACAAATTAAAGGTAGGATTCTGAGTTGATTCTGAATGTTTAAGCTCCTGCTTTAAAGTAGTGATATTTTCCTGATGACTGTTAACATGTTCAACCTGGAAGATAAATAATAGTGAAGTAGTGAAATGTTAACTATGTTTTCTTCAACAACACTGAGTTACAGACTTTTACTAAGTGAATCCTGATCAATGTTTATAGGTGATCATGTTACTATTGCATCAGAAACATCTAAAGCAACACTGCATGGAAACAACACTAACACCAACACACAACACAACACAGGTGAGATGTCAGTGTTTTGTACTAATCTAAATATAATGTGGTGAAATAACAGAATAAGAAATGATCAGATCTCTGCATCGGACAGTGATCGGTTTGGGATCGGCTTTGGGTTTGTTCGCACTTCTGATCTTCTGTCTCACTTATTTCATACTGAGGAGAAGAAAAGGTGATAAAAGTAAGTGTTTTTGTCATCAGATAATAAATAGAGCTATTTTTATTTATATTAAAATCACTAATTGGTGTGTTTCTGTATTCATAGTAAATGCTTCTATTGAAGATTCTCCAGGAACAATGCAGGTATGTGTACAAATAAATACTGATCTTTTCACTATTATATACTCTACAGATCATTCTGTTCTTTCTGTAGATATCACTGTGTCTGCTTTATTTATAATGAGTCTCATTTCTAATTGTTCTACTTGTAAAATGTCTCTACATTCAGATATTTTTCCTCCTGATGTTCTAGATATAATTTATACAGTCAGTTTGATCAAATTTACACAAAAATCCCAAACTTTTATCTTCACACCACTGACTGTGTAGTTTATTGTAGTTTATTGTGTATTTTGCAGTTATTCGTATTGTATTTTTGTTACTGTGAGCTCGATTTCTTATGTTTTTATATTTATCAGGAAATTGAAGCTGAAACACTGAATTACGCAGCTCTAAAATTCTCCAAGAAGAAAGTCAAA